>NW_009924965.1:30969-40865 GCF_000696875.1 Nestor notabilis | reverse complement strand
GTCTGAGCCGAGCCCCAGCCTAGGGGATAGGGTGGTTTCCAAAGGGCCCCGAAGCCTTCAGCAGTCACTTCTTGCTAATGGATGCACTGATAAAATAGCGGGGAGCGCTGTGAGGATTTCTGGTCTTGAAGTGTACTCTGGTTTAAGTCCGGCAGCTGTTTGCTTCATTTTCTTTCTGCCGAATCAGGCACTGCAGATGAAGTCAACTCGTGGCCTTTACGAATCCACTCTTGTCGCTGAAACGCTCATGTGGGAAAAGAAGGGCTTGAGTTATCCTGAAATGAGCTACCCTTACCTGACCTACATCTTATCTTTACTTGAGCAAACATGGGGGTTTGTGTTATTAGGGAGAAACCTCCTGTAAAATGATCTTCTTCGGTGCCATTTAGGTGATGTTTATCATGTAAACAAATTGCATAGGGTAGTTAAAAAGAGTGCTCGATAAAATCCTGAAACTTTATAGGCTGCCACTGTTTTGTTTCAGTGGGGTATGCATCCTTGACTCTTCACCTACCTGGAATATTGTCCTATGCACTGCGAAAATGGACTTTATAGTTTTTAGTCGGTTGCTCTGTCCTCCTTTAACAGTCCTTTCTGGAAATGAAAACTATTGCTTTAAAAAAGCCATAATTAAAGAGTGAAAACTGCAGTTATCAGAATGTCTGATTTGCACTGAATTCACT
The DNA here is from genome assembly GCF_000696875.1 of Nestor notabilis. Taxonomy (NCBI): domain Eukaryota; kingdom Metazoa; phylum Chordata; class Aves; order Psittaciformes; family Psittacidae; genus Nestor; species Nestor notabilis. Next base: position 40,182 of record NW_009924965.1, on the reverse strand, counting down.
AGATCAATACATATATCTAACATTAAATTGTTTTTTATGCATAAAGAGTCAATACATCCAGCACTTCCATTGTAAAGATGCCAAGCCTCCCAGTGCCACATTCATCTTGGGTGAAATGTGGCAGCTTCCAACTGCTTTTACTGAAAACATGGCATGGTGAGAATGGGAACATTTTGTCAGAGCTGTGGTGCTAATGGAAGAAGGCTTTGGAGGTTCTCTTGCAGTGCTTTTCACGGGACTGCTTGAGGGCCGCTTTTGTTCAATACCTTAATAGTGAAATTAATCTTTAAAAAGTCCGTTTTTGAGGGCCTCTGTGTATGAATGTTTACATATATATACATACATATACATCTGCCATAACCCGTGCTGATGGTGTGAGAAAAGCCACAGAGGAAGCATGTGTCAAAGCTGAACCTGTGCCAATTCTGTTTAAGCCTTGAATGTCTTGAAGGTGGTTCTGTGAAACAGTTATGCAATAGATGTCACTCTGCCTGCAAAACAAGTAGGTTAAAAATTAGAAGCTCACATTTTATCCCTGGTGATATCCAAGTTTCAAGTCTAATTTAGGAATCTAAGCATCATTATCATGAAATTATAAATCACTTGTGAGAAAATAAGAACAAAGTTTACTTCTTTTCTGGCACTGACGTCTTCCAGTAAAATAGCTGATGAGTGGTCTGAAAAGCTGTTTCTTTGGCTGGTATTGCATAGCATGAGACTGCTGGAGGACAGTGAAGGGCCTGTAGTACAGGCTGCTACAGAGCTCCTGGCAGCCTCCGGGAAGCGTGGGCTCAGCTTGTGCTCCCTCTCCTTTGGCCTCTTTTAACTAACTAAACTGGCCAGGACAAAGACACTTAATAGAACTCATAAATTCTATAAGCTGGTCACACATATGATATCCAGATTAGCCTCTCGTATGCCCCTGCTCTGATGTGCTGCTGTCAAATTCATCCTTGAAAAATTCTGGGTGTCAGGATCTGGGAAGAGCTCACTTTGGCTGGGTGCTTACTAGAATGTCCCCAGGAGAGGTGATGGGCTTAAGGCATTTGACAGTCTTCCCTCACAAGCATCTTGGCTTTACACCTTTCTTGTTTTGATTGTTTCTTACTTTTGTAGTCAGCAGTTTTAAATTACTAGGTTATCTATTATTAATAAAAATTAACGTCAGTCATCTTGAAAACTGTACAAGCTGTTTATGGAATGTCAATTTAGTAATTTATACTCAGCCCACATTCTTTAGTACTCCAAATCCGAATGTTTAGAAGAAAATAGATGGCAGTAATTAAAGCTACTTCTGTGGGACCCCTCTAAGACTGATTTATAACGAGCTGTATTTACAGTCTGATACTGACATACTAAGAGAACAGCAACTGAAGTTAATGTCTTTAAAGGATGAATATTGAGCTGTATTTATTCAACAACAGTAGATGGTTTTAGTGGCTTTACAACCCCAAGCATTGTAAAAAAAAAAAAAAAAAACAAAAACAAAAACAAAAAACCAAACCCAAACACCTGGGTAGGTAGAAATGTTCACTTACCCAAGCAAAAAGTAATGCCACTAGTTACTAACTGCAGTTTGAAACCTGATCACTGTCATGAGCAGTGTGGGTCTGCAGAGGGCTTTGTGCAGAGCTGCCAATCCAGTTTTTGTTGCTTTCTGTCCTGCAGTTGCCCTGCCCTTTTATAGGGCTTAGATGGCTTTAGGGTGATGATACAACCCATAGTTGTAACAGTCAATGTTAGTCCTCAAATTAGGAGTTGCTTCACAGGTGCTTGCTGTAGAAAGCTGATGGTTAATTTTCTCCAAGTCATAGTTTTAAACTTGAGGGTTCTTAAAAACAAGCAGTATAAATAGTTACTGAAAGACCTCCTTAAGGCTGAAATGTTAGTGACAAATCAGCTCACATGAAAAGCAAGCAACCAAAGTCCTAGTGGTTGTCATTTATATTTAAAACCTTTACTCATAATACATAACATATTACAGTGAAATCTTGGCTTCATCTTGCATGTTACCAGAATGCTGAGCAGTGGCCTAGCAAGACCTAAACCTTAATGTGTTTTGATGAAACCAAAACCACTGTGGTGGATGCATACTTTGGATCATGATCTCTCTTTTAAGACCTTAATCAGGAGTTCTGGATTAATGATTTCTGGCATGGTTGGCAGTCTGCACATTGTAGGTGTGGCATTAGAGTACCTTTTTTTAACCAACCACTTGCCATTTTAGCACTGCTGTAAGAGATTTATTTGCAAAAGAGATGGTTTTCCCAGATCTCATTCCATTGACTTTTCTCCCTTCTTTCTGTAGATTTTTGCTTTCTTTCACCATAATCCTCCTTTGCCTCTTGGTAGATTATTGGGGTGTAGGGTTGATTGGGTAGGAAGCATTGTTTCTGCTAGAAAGACATGGTTATTCAGAGGTGCAGATTAGAGATGAATGCGGACACTCTCCTTGTGACATTTACTACTGCTTAGGTTTGCAGTCTGTACTCTCACTTGTAATGCTGCTGTGCCACGTGTCTTCTGTAGTATAGAGAGGTGGGCTGTGATTTGGGAAGGGCAGGAGGGACTGACTTGTTACAGTACCAGTAATAAGATATCTTGGGGGTTTAGTTTACAAGATTCAGTTCACAAAGATTTCAAATGCTAATTCTTTTAGAGTAGCTTTTAATCATTACAGACACTGTCTTCGCTATTTCTAGGCCTTATCCTAACTTTCTTCATTATATATACATTTTGCCTGCTCTAGTGTCCTCATGTTCTTAATAATGGAAATAACAAAATCCTACTCACCTGTTGCAGAAATGGGTTGGCTGATTACACAGCTCAAGTATGATGCACTGAGTTGATGAACTATGAGTATTAGGTGATAGAGCTTGTACAGTGGTGGAAAGTGTGCTAATATACACAACTCATTATTTAAAAAACCAAACCAAAACTTATTGTGGGTATTAAAACAGCCACATCTCGCTGAATAATTTAAGTACTTTTCTTTTTCCTCCCCTCAGGTCCCAAAACAGTTTTTTTCTGGGCACCTCTTATGAAATGGGTAAGTATAAGATGCCAGCTAGTGTCTGGATGCCGAAGTGCAATCTGCAGCAACCCATTGAGCAAGCAATGGTTTCCCAGCAGATATCTGAACCTACAGAAAGATTTAATACCAAGGCTTTAGTTTTTAATTTGCAAGGAGGAACAAAACTATCATCAATAACATACAGCACAACATGCAAGGGAGACAGCAGGGAGAGGGGAAATGCTTTGTCAAAAAACTGGACTTTTTGCTGAAAGTTGCACAAAGGCTTTCTCTTGTGAAACACTGTTTCTTGAGGGAGTTATGAACTGGCATAATTCAAAACTATGTATTTTGTCTGAGATTGAGGAATTTGAAAAGTATCATAGTTTTGAAGGCAGGTTAAAGTGTGTCAAGAGTGCAAGGTAATCTTGAGAACAGGTAAGAAAAAAGGCAACTGCCATTTTGGCCATTGGTAGCTCTCTGCTTCCTACTTGGTTACACCCCCTAGCTATGTTTGTGCACAGGTAAAGTGTATGACTCCTCCTAAATCACTCTGCTCCTCTTATTTGTTGTATTGGTATAGATAAATGACCTCTAAAATCATAAAGCATTTTGATCTCCTTGTTTGATAACAAGCAAGGATATAACCTGCTCTTAATATTGCCAGCTGGTTCCCAAGTTTCCCGTTTTGAGCCCCAGCTTTTTATAGGCCACAGGCAAGACGTGATGCTCTAAGCTGCAGTTTAGTTTCTTTGTCATTCTGAACTGGAGCTGCGGTAACCATGGTTAACCTTCCCCTTTCTCAGAGGCTCTCCCAGGTGACATGCTCCTGAGCCTAAGCGTACAGGCAACTCCTCTGAGCAGGCTGGTATCGACAACTGCTGTATCAAAAGAGCATATACGCAGATGGTTTTTCTTTCATGAACGTTCAGGAAGACTTCTTTAAGCTCACAATGAAGTTCTTCACTGAGAAGTTAAAATAACTTTCCCCCTACGTGGCAAAGGTACATTTACTGTAGTTACCCAAGTGTGCTGGAAGTCTGCACCTCTAGGGCACTGTTACAACAGCCTCGATCCCATAAGTGAGGCAGCACACAGACTTCTCTACCCTCAAAAACTGGTTTCTTGACTGGAGCCAAAGGAGTCCTTAATGGCAGGACTCTCTTATTTGTGGGATTTTGTTTGGTTTTTTGTGAACTCCTGCAGCATGAAATTTTATTTCCAGTAGAGGGCAATAACACAAGAATCAAATCAAGCATGCTTGCTAGCAAAGTTGTCAAGTACATCAGCCAAACTATTCCTCACTTCACCTGGATGTTTTCTACTTTTACTGAAATTATATTTAAAACACAGCACTTTTACCTCCTCACTGAAGACTATATAGTGTCACGTCTACATCTTTAACAGCAATATCTTAGCCTTACCTTTAGGAAGCTGCTTTCTTAAGCAGCTCTGCTTAAATCAACCTTGTTCTTAAATTAATACAAAATTGCCACTGCCTGGTATTTTATTGCAAGCCAGTTGCACCCCCTATAAGTGTGTTCTTACTTAGCCACAAGGGATTAGAAGTGGATGGTGTCCCTGAGAGTCTAATTACTCTGCTCATGTAATGCATCCCACCTCCTGCATAATCCATATGGAATCCATAGCACTGAGCTATGAAGCAACTTCCCTTGTAAAGCGGAGGGAGGTCTGTTACAGAAGGTCCTGGTACTGGCCCGGTGCTCACTGAATTTGTCTTTACAGGGTTTGGTATGTGCTGGAATGGCTGATATGACCAGACCAGCAGAAAAGCTGAGCACAGCACAGTCTGCAGTGTTAATGGCCACAGGTAAAGCCAAAGTTACTCCATGCTTTTACGCAGCAACTTCTCTAAAACTTCTTTCGGAATCCTCCATAAGTACTAACCTGCTTCTATAGAAAAGGCTTAACTATAATATGCTAAGTCTCAGTATTGCTGTCAGATGATAACTGCAGGACAGGCCTATGCTTATTAAATCTATAAGAGTTCTGTGATTATATATTACAGTTTTCTACACATGTCTTAATTTGGAATTGTCCAGAGCGAATTGTTAAGAGTTAGAATTATGAGTTTCATCCCTTAAATTACAATGATACCACTCATTCCAGTAAGTGACCTCCTTTACTTCAAATGAAGCAATTCTGGAATCTCCAGGATATAGTGACTCTTTTAGAACAGACTTTAAGGGATTAAACAATGGTAGGGCAACTACACTAACACAACTAGAAAGAGTTCCTATGTGTTAAAAGAACTTGGAAGCACTGGTACACGGACTGCTGCACTGCTTCTGTCGCACTGCTTCTGTCACCAGTTTTCACGTTGGCAGAAACAACAATCTGTATTCAAGGTGTTCCACCACATCTTGTCGGGGTGGGACGTGTGGCAGCTCCAGCTGAAAATCAAAACTGCAGCTGCCATCTTCTTCATTCTCCAGACTTTATTTTGTTATCTGTGCATTTTACATGATATGTAGACCCTTCTTAACTGGTGGATTCTATAATGTCTAAGCTGGTGCAGGAGGCTGGATATACCAAGCAAAATGCCACTACCCTTACAACTGTGCTGGAGAATTAAGGTCGAGACTGCTGTAGAGTACAGAGGCTCTTTCTTTGCTGTTAAGACTATGATTTACTGTATTATTTAGTTGCTTTGCAAAAATGTAGTATGTACCCATAGCTGTCCCACTGGCACTTGATGTACTTTTAACTGAGAAATGGCAAGGTATAAGAAAAGCAGTTGTCTAACATGAGGCTGTAAAATCTGTTTGCTTGAACTGGTGCATGATTGTCTCCAAACTTAGGAGAATGTCTGAATATTTCACTTTAAACACTTAACATCTTTAAACTTTCCCTTTCATTCAACAGGCCTTATTTGGTCAAGGTACTCTCTAGTTATTATTCCTAAGAACTGGAATCTGTTTGCTGTAAACTTCTTTGTTGGCTGTGCTGGTGGCTCTCAACTCTACCGAATATGGAGGTATGCATTCAGAAGGAGTTTCTACATCCTGTGATACACCACCTCAGCTTAAGCAGGCACTTATAAATTCTACTAGCTTCCATGTCAGTGCAAGAGGAACTGAGCAATTAAACACTGCAGAACTTTTTTGCTTCATTGTTAGTTTCCCACTTGAGTAGGAATGAAGCTTTAAATACTTTCAGCATAGCTAGAGCACATTGTAAGGAATGCTCTGTGTAAGCTGTAGTTTCTGGGTCTAAAGCATTCTTTAAAAGCTGTAGGTCTGACTGACAGCCTAGACTTTCTCTTCCTCACAAGCTTTACACTTCTGTCAGCTTTCAGTGCTGAATCATGTCAGCTCCAGCTGGATTGAAGGGTTCTTACGCAGAGCAGCATTTGCTAATTCTTTTTTAATTATTATTTCTTGAGGCTTCAGTTCTGGCCAGGAATAAGGCAAACTTAGCAACTAAACAGGAACTTCTTACATGAACTAAACTATGCTATCCTGAGTTTATGCCCTCAAGTCTGTTGTAACTTTAAACCTCCTCTGCTGAACAGATTGTTAGGCAGACACTGTTACTGCAACTGGTGTTCTATTCTTAGTCTGTGCTCTTTTTCTTTTCTTTTTTCCCCTACAGGTATAAGCAGGAGCTCAAAGCAAAACAACAAAACTAGCTGCAGCAAAGAGATGCTTAACCCACAGCTCAAACCCAACAATGCACAAAGCCTTCCCCATGGGACCTAGCTTCACTAATGTTTTTTGAGAAAATAAAAGAGGAAATCTAAATGTTTAGAGAGCAAGTGTTTTCTAAGTGCAAATAACAAAGTATCTCTGTACACTTCAGTAAAGTGCAACCTTTTAAACTGAAGCAAAATCCTGTGTGTTATTGTCTCTTTAAAAAGAAACTTGATTCTGGATTGTGCTTCCAGTGAGTTGCTGGGCCTGACCTTACCTGTCTCCTCCGAACAGTGACAGGAGTGACACAGCGCCAGTCAGCTGGAGCCTCAGCTGCAGTTGTCTTCCTCCAGGTCACCATACTTCCAGTAACCAACAATAGTAGCATTTGTATTTCGTTCCCTGATGCTCTTCCCCGCTTGTGTAAGGATATTCTTTTCAGCCTCAGCTATGTATATCTTCATTTGTTTCCAAGCCACTACCATCTTTAACAAGAGAAGGGGCAACTAGTGCCACTGGTGTTTTAGCTTCTGTCATCCTTTACAACTAGAGACAGAAAATGGGTGCATTTAAGTACCTGGTTCTTGGGAGTGTGAAAAATAAACAGCCAAAACGTTTATTACTTGCTTTCCACCCCTCCTGTAACACACGTGGATTTCCTGCAAAGGTGTGCACTCATGAAACATGAACATGTCACTTCTCCAGTAGCTTCTTCAGGAAAATGAAGGCATTGAAATACTGGGGCTTGCAAAGTCTTGTTAGTCTCCCCCCTTTACTTTCCCCCAATCCCATCTGAGTTATCACTACAGCATGGCAAAGGTGGAGAGGAAACTGTTCGATAGTTGTAAGAGCTACAGCACCTTGTTGTGGCACCGATGTCCTCTCCTTTCTCACCTTGGGTGTACTGTTACATTATCCTGTGCAAAGTCTTTGTGCACTTTAAGGAAAGCATTAGTCATTCTTAAAATGACATACACCTGATAGACTGTCAGCTCCAATTTTCTTTTCAGAGGTTGTCCTGCCACCTCCAGCTCTTTCTCTCCTACGTGTGTTCTGCTTGCAACCAACAGTTGCGCTTGCATTTCTCAGTTCTCAAATGGTGAGCACTCCAGCTGTGTTGTTTGCTGAGCTGACAGAGACTGCAGTGACTGAAGAATGCTGCCAGAAAGAGGTGGTGTATTTCAGTCCCCCTCCCTTCGCAGTCCCTAACCAGGTAAGACTCATCCAGCAAACCAGTAATGGGGAGGTGAAGTGTATTAAAGTATTCACAAGATTACAATAGAAAACATGAAAGTCCATTCAAGAAACAAAATATCTAAGATAACTGTTTCCAGATGAGTCTGTAAAAGCAAAAGCATGAACAGTTGGTACACTAGCTCTTCATGTAACTGGGCCATGCAATGTATCTAGCTCCCTCACACAGATTATACACCTGTCTTACAGGCATTGGTTCTCTGGTATACCTCGAGCACACAGGTTTACAAAGCAGCACCCAGTCTGTGTTCCCAATTACACTTCCCACATAACAATAGCTGGTACTGCAGGGAGACAGAAAAGACTGCACAGCACACTGATCTCCAAAGGCATTGAACTTGCATTTTAGAGTGCAAAAATACCTTTAAATGAAAGGGCTTATTAATTTTATGGCAGTGAAGAGAAGGCAAAGAGAAGCCCCAAGAAGAGTATAATTGCTGAGCATAATTGACATGATTTTGTAGCCTCCCGTATAAAAACATTACCCACGTATGAGCACTGCATGGGTCCAGAAGTCTTACCCACCTTCTCAGTTTTGGTAGTTTTAAAGAGAAAATATTTCCATCACCTATTGCACAAGAACATTTTGTATTTGAGGTCCTAGGTAGATACATTAATAACGTAAAATTCCAAGACAAGATTTCAATACAGAGTGAAGGTGGTTTGGTTATAAATCAAACGGCCCACACTTGACCTCAATGAATCCACTCTAAGGCAATGCATCTTCTAAGTTGCATATACACATTTACTGTAGTTACAAGACAGATGGTTACCTAAACAGTTCTCATGAGTTTAAAAAGTTAAAAACTTAATTCCAGCTCTGCTAGTCACAAACTGAAATATCACTAAAGCTTTGAGAGAAAACCAAACTCTACGTGTCTCCAGTTATAAATGAAACATCATTCAGTTAGTTACAGGGACATTTCTGCCTCTCTATAATGGCTCTTGATACCATTTCATGAACATGCCAACCACCTCCCTCACTGAACAACTCCTGAAGTCAAAAGGGGCAATGGTGATTTAATGCACTGAGTACAGCTACCAATTTACTTAGATTGATACTTTATAATTATTTGTAATCCTCTTCTCAAATTTAATTTCTGGCAATCAAAAATAAGAAGGAATAGATCTACTGTTAAAAACCAAGAATAAATAAATAAATAAGCTGAAACTGTTCTAGTTAGTAGCTCTGTTAAAAACAGGGAAGATGACTGATGCCATTCATATCCCCGGCTCTAGGGGGTGCCAGCTGACTTAGCTGCCACAGCCCAGGCCGCCGACCCCAAGCTGCAT
>NW_009924965.1:4763-30955 GCF_000696875.1 Nestor notabilis | reverse complement strand
ATTCCTGCAACGGGCAGAAGGTCACTTTTACCCACAAAAGACCGTTTCCTTCCCCTCAGCTGAGAAACTTATTTCAGATTGATCCCAGTCTTGTCTGCGTGATGAATAAAAGTCTGTTACATCACACAGACCTTCCCCAGCTCCACTGTCCAAGAGCAATGACCCACCTAAGTTTTAGTCATTTGGTACTGCCTCGAGAGAGGCTGCCTACTCCTCAGCTGAGCTGAGCAAGCTGTCAAACAGCACTTCTTTTTACAACAGAGGGTCATAAAACCAACTAGCACTACTATGACAGGACAAGGACAACACACTCAGTGCTCCTCCAAGTCCAAGCTGTTCCTCTTCACTGGCAAAGAACAGCATCGTAGAATTAGATGAGCAGTAGAGCAGAGTTAAACTTCTGGTCACATTAACATCAGGATATATGATGACCTTGTCTGACCTTAATCTTTGCTTGCTAGCCATCAAGGACATGGACGTCCTCTGTCTCCTGAGACTTTACTAAGTAAGCAAACTTAGCATCAGTCCCTTTCATCAGCACAGGTTATCATGATTAAACAAGCTAAGATAACATGAGAGACAGAAAGTTCCCAAGTGTTGTCTCACACTGCCTCAAGTTCTTTCGACTTCAGCCCAAAGAAGTGATTTAATAGCTGCATTGTTCATGTTTCCATGACCAAAAATAAAATAAAAATAAATATATATATTTAAAATTCAACAGCTTTGCACTAGAGAGGGATTTGGACTGATTTCTGCTATTCCTGAGGACAGGACTTCTGTTTCTTTTTAGAAAGATGTTCAACATCTTAAGAAAATACTTCCAAGTTAGTTCATTCTGCCTTCACAAAGAGGGTTCAGTCAGCCTTGCAAAAGCCTCCTCTTTATGGGCAGTATGTACACACCTGTAGCTAAACAAAAGCAATGAAAGGAGAGGTTTCCTAGAATTAGTTAGCACCATCCAGACCAGTGTCTCCTAAAGTTAGCACCAGATCAGCATGTTTCTCGAAGTCAGCACCAGGTAAGGACTCAGATTCTCCAGTATATTCCAGCAGCAAAAGGAACAAACATTAGTAGCAGACCACAGAGCCAAGGAGAGCCCTACCTTCCCATAGCAGCAAGTTTTTGATCGCTACATTAATCACATTTCTCCCTCTTGCTCTAAAATGTCTGGGGAGAAAGATGGTGATGCACAGGGATGAACACAGGCAGATCAAGATCAAGTTTCTCCATCAATCATGTCAAAAGCCTTCATTTCTCACTAAGTGTAAAACAAACGCTGGCAAGTAACAACTGGTAGATAAGGAAAGCAATAGCAGCAGGATTCATCCTGATCTTAATGAGGCTTCTAACAAAGGCAGGTTTTGTCAGGAAACAGTGCCTGATCCTGATGGAAGAATGTAGCATTGGCTTACCCAACTTAAGTCGGGGGAAAAAAAACCCAAAATGACACTGTACACAAAAATTAAAGTTGCACTGTGATAATTAAAGGATTATCTAACGTGGTTCTGAAAGGGTCTGCCATCAGCTTAAAACCGTATTTATACTTGATGTTACAGTGGAACATTGGCTCAAGTTTACAAATACCAAGCTAAGAGTATTGCAAACTCACTGAGGGACAGGAGTTCAAACCAAGTTTTCAACTGATAAATTGAAGATGAGGTCTGCAAAAGCCATAACATAACTTCAGCAGAGAGGAATCTGCAGACAATACAAAGCCAGGAGTTGTTGCTGGCATAGGAGAGGGTTGTGTTGCCATTCAGACAGGCTTGTACAGGCTGGAGAACTGGGCTAAGAGGAATTTCATGAAGTTCAAGAAGGAGAAGTGCCAAGTCCTGCACCTGCCGAGGAACAACCCCATGCACCAGTACCTGCTGGGGGCTGCCTGGCTGGCAGCTTTGCAGGAAAGGCCCTATGGAGATCCTGGTGGACACCAGGTTGAACACGAGCCAGCAGCGTGCCCTGCTGCAAAGAAGGCAAATGGTATCCGAGGCTGCATTAGGCAAGGTATTGAGAGCAAGTCAAGGGAGGTGACCCCTTCCCTTTATACCCCACTGGCAAGGCCATACCTGAGGCACTGTGTCCAGTCCTGGGTTCTCCAAAACAAGAGATACATGGATGTACTGCAGCAAGTTCAGTCCAGGGCCACAAAGATGACAAAAGGAATTGGGGCATCTTTCGTATCAGGAAAGGCTGAGAGAGCTGGGACTGTTCAGCCTGAAGAAGACAAGGCTTACGGGGGATCTTACCAGTGTGTTTAAATACTTGATGGGAGGGAATGAAGAGCACTACTCCTTTGAAAGGGACTGAACTAGGAAATGGGTTAGAATCAGAGAGAAAGGGTTCTGGTGGACCAAATGGAGTATTATTTGCAGCTACAAAAAGAAACAATACCACGTTAGGATGTACGAAACAGAAATCCTCTGAGAAGATCTCAGCCAGAATGCCCCTTCTCGCTTTGAGCATCAGATTTCAGGATACAAATGGGCCAGCTAAGGAAAGATCCTCTTCAGCACAAGAGGACAGGGATCCTTAGCAATCTGTAAGGAGTTTAATCTGGAAACAAGACGCTGGAAAATTATATTCAAGTAGTAGACTTGCAGAGAGGAAGGAAATAAACTGCCCTCCGCATCCTCTGTGCAAATATAGGTTACATAAAAACACACATTAAAAAGATTAAAAAGAGAGTGCAGCCCTAGATTTCCTCCAGAGGTCATTCAGACTTCACTACAAGGCTTTTAAGAACAGATAAAGCACCTCTAAGGAAGTGACAGTGGAGCCATGGGAAAGAGGTGAGGGTGTACAGATTCCTTGGAGCCCTTTTTCGCATACGAAGTAACAGAGCTTTGAGGAAGGAGCATTGAAATGTCCAACAGTCCGAGGCAACCACCTACAGCTACAGCTTCCTACCCCTTCAACTCAGTAGCTCGTGAGTTTTCACAGGTGAACTACCATTTCACAAAATTCATTGGATCAACATTATCCCTGTATCTTAAAGGACTGAGCTTGAATAGGTGGGCTCAATACAGAAGTAAACAGTTCTGTGACTTGTGTTACACAGGTCAGGTAGGCCTAAACGTTTCCTTCACTTACACTGCTAAGACATACATTTCGGATAGCTAGGAGTCACCATTTGGCTTACAAAACCAAGCAACAGTGTCTAGTTTATGTGAGAAGGCAGCTTGTACTGAGAATTTGACCACGGAAAGATGAATACCCTGTATGCATAAAGAGCTCTGAATATAAAGAAGATGTCTTCTTTATACTCACCTTAGCAAAAGAAATTAGGCCCTACAAGCAAAAGAAAATAAAAAGACTGTCCAGGTCAACCCAGACTCTTCAGCATCTTCCAGTTTCTCCATTAATAATCAAGATAAAAATATTTTTAAATTGTGATGCAAGTTTTCACTTTCTCTCTCGTCACACTAGATACAAAAAAAGAGAATATTGGCAATTTCTAAGCAAAATTCTTACCGCATTTCAACATGCAACATTGGTCTCACTTCTGTACGATTAAATAGACTATTTACACACAATACATATATATCTTTCCCTCTGTATGCACATGCATTGGTCCTAGCCTAGGCATCAAAGGCCACATGTGAGTTCTCTGGGTCAAATCTTGTTCAAGCAATTCCAGTCTGAATGTGTGTTCTCCTTTGGATAGCTTAGGATCTCATCTCAGTTCTTCCGAATGTCAGCATAGACCACAGACTCTGACTTGTTAATCTTGTCGCTGTGCTGTCCTCCGGAGTGATCTAACTGCGCATAAATGACTGGGCCCTGGGAACAGAATGAAAAAGCACAGTCAGTATTCTCACAACAGGCCATACTGCCCCTCGCTTCCGCAGGGGCTGCAGCAAGACCAAAGCTAAAGCAAGACCACAGAGCTTTTATGACTGCTAACAGCACTTTGAAGCAGGTGGAATGAATCCTCACCTCAAATGAACTCTAGTCTGTCACCTTTCTCCTCTCAGGAGCATGCCAAACAGCACTGCTGCCTCCCTTGAGCACTGCTGCAGCTGCTTGCTTCTCACAGAAAGCAAAATCTGGAATCCTTTGTTCTGAAAAGCAGCAATTCTTACATGCCATGGAGCAGACACACGGTTTAGTCAGATGCAGGCCAGATTTAATCGTTTTCAAGAGGAACTGTACTACAGATTTACCAGCAGACACCAGGGTATAATTCCCGTACTGCCACTCAAATCCTGTAAATCCCAGCACAGCTGTACCAAGAGGGAGAGAACAAACCTGCAGCCACCTTACACCACCAGTCACTGCCCAAGCAAGTGATGGCATCGAGACTGACACAGCAGTGAGCCAGAAAACACCAAAACATTGCAGCAATGCAGAACTCTTACCTGACTTCTGAGCCAAGCCAGGTAGTGAGCACCTCCACAGACACACTGGGCAAGCACGGCCACACTCCGTAACATTTGCTGGGGTGCAGTGGAGGTTATTCCAGCACCATCTTTCAGACATGCCAGTGCCTTCCTAAAACACCATGTCCTCCAAAACACAGCCCTCAGGAAAGCGAACTGCAGCTATTCGGGATGGGCTGAGGACAGGGCTGCAGCCTATAAAGAGTAGGTGCCCCAAGTGACACACATACAGCAGAAGGCTGCAACCACCTACCACGTAACCACAGCAGAGACCATACACCCTCATCCAGCAGGGAAAGGGACTGTCCTATTTGGGGGTAGGTGAGTGAGGAGATTACAAGGAGGGATCTTTCAGTTTGGTTGCAGCCTCTTTAGTGGTTCGGTATGCTGCCAAGTGAGAAAACACCTGTATGGAACCGACCCAGAAATCCTTCAATCTATCTTCCAGAGCAATTGGGGGCCAGAGATGAAAAAAGACCTTCTGTAGAGAAAATTAAGTCCTTGAAGGACCATAGGTACGCTTCTGCACAGCTATCTTCCCCCCAACACAATGGCAAAGCACGCGCCTCATCCATATCTTGTTCTCTTTCAGAACTAGTCTAAACTCAAATTTTCGTCCTTCCAGGTAAAGTATTTCCCAAGTGATAAAGAGGAAGGAGATGGATAAAAGGATGAAAACGTGCGAGCAGATGTAAACCACAGAATATAAATAATAGACTGAGAAAATGCTCAAAAGACATTGATGTCTTAGAAAATTCTGGGTTCCAAGGCTCATTAGAGCCACGTTTTTTTTCCCCTTTTCCTGCTGCTGGCCCTCATGTTGTTCTGGTCTCCAGCACTGTAGCAGGATTACATTACTAGTTCCAATTAGAGTGCAGTGTCTATATAAACTTGAAGGCAAAGTTACCCTAAGGTTTATTTGTAAGCAGTTCTGGAAGTCAAGGGTATGATAAATTCAGCTCAAAAGCACTTCCTCTCACTTGCAGGGGGGAGGGTACAACTGCGGAAAGTGCTCACTATGACATTTCAATTTTTGCTCCAATAATTCTGATGGGTCAGTTTTCTACCACAGGAGGATCACTCAGGATCAGTATCTTACCACTACTCATTTTATGCCAGGTCAAATGTAGACATCCTGCTGCAAGCAGCATGTCAGGTGGTGGTGGAGAGACTGACTGGTGCGATCACCCGATCCAAACCAAGCTATCATTATCTCAATGTGTTCACTACCAGCTAAATAAATAGATTGGCTAACACAGAGAAAAGGAGGACCAGTGATTTATTACAACGCTACATCTATTTGATTTGCTGCCACTGATTATAATCAGCAGCAGGACCATATATTTTTCCTGCGTTTGATACCTCCAGTGATTGAATCTTTGTCAAGAGTCTTTTCCACAAGCAAAAGCTCCAAAAAAAGTCTAAATGAGTCAGAACTTTCATCTCAATCCAAAAAAGCTCTTCCTGACTCTTCAGAACCAGAAAACAGACCAGCACTGCCATATAAACCCCAGCATTTCCCTAAGCCTTGCTATTTTTCCATTCAGAACTGAAGGGGAAAGAGTAGCAAGTGTACCGACACCTTGCTAAGGGTTTGTCAGCAGAGTCATGAACTGCAAGTGACAGCAGAGGAAAAGGAATTACCAAGTTAGAGCATCATGATCTAACAGTGGCCTATGGTATTTTCAGATTTTTCACATTCTGAAAGATGTTGCAGCTATCACAGTTTCCTGCTCCAGGAAGTGGATCTGAAATCTGAATCAAGATTCCTGGCACCATGAACTGCTCCTTCCCAGGGTCCTGGGGTCCAGTTCAAAGCCTGGAACAGAGCTTGAACATAGCCTGTTCAGGTATGCCTCAAGCCAGAAAGAGCAAAGTCAGAGACCTGTGCTTAAGTTCTAGTGTAGCTTTAGTGATCCCCACTTCTACACTGACAGACCGACTTGCTCTAGGATCTCCTAACACCGCACTGCTCTGTGCATCAGGAATGCACTTCTATGTAAGTTACACATGAAGATTACTGGTCCTTCAGCCTGCCCAGAAATGAATACTCAGCTAGTTTGCCTGCTGCAACCTAGATTATGAGCTAAACAAAGACACCCATGTGGAAAACACATACAGTTCTTCTCTTTGCTGGAAATGCCTCTCTTGCTCATCCAAGTAACAGTCACGGTAGAATATGACTCACTACAGAACGATGGCATGAAGAAGAAACACCACAAGCAGTTTTGACAGGACAGAACATACCTGCTGAGGAGGAAGCCACAGTGAAAACAAATGGAGTTGATTCAACCAGCTGAACATTCACAGAATCAGATACACACACTTTCAGCACTCTGGGGCACTCCAGAAAGCAAGGTCCACGCTTGAGAAACTTGCACCCAAAACACATAGGAAGTGCAGGCTCTAGTACACTTTCAGCTGAGAAGTGATGCGGACAAATACTTCATCACTGATTCTTTAACTGATACATAAATAACAAAATGATTAAAATTCACTTAATTAATTTAAATGCCACTCTTTGAGAGTGAACTGCTCTATGACTGTTTTTAACTTGCAGAGGCAGGTGGGTTTGTATTCACAATTCTTCTCCACCAGTGAAGCCTGAAGCATTCAGTCATTTCCTACACATCCTACCAAGTAAAAGGCTACAGGGAAGTCCACAGGCCTTTACTGTTTGACCACAGCTCTGACTGTGTGAACCACTGGTCTAAAACTGCCAGGCAACCCAAGACACGGAAGTGTGCCTGAATCAGCAATCCTCCTGCAATAGCTCCTGGGAACTGCCACCGATCTGAGTATCAGCATTTCACCTACATGACAGCTCAACAGCTTGAATACTACAACTAAGTTCTTCATTAATAAGAAATACCAGGTTTTACTTGTATGTGGTGCTAGATTTCAAATATGTTCATTTGCATGTTGCTATCACCCCTTTCAAAAGAAAAAACACCAAAAAACCAAAAAAAGCCCAACAAAACCCAAAAAACCCGCAATGGCTCTAAGTCAAAAATAAAAGTGTCATCAGCTGAAATTTAGTTTCCTCACTAATTCAAACAATCTGTTCAAAATCTGATCTACCCTGATTTTATTGTGGATCTTTCTAAAGAAAAGTAACTATGTTTACTCGCTGTTCTGTAAAGATGGGGCAAATGCTTAACACAAGCTAGAGAAACCACTTGCTGCTACAAATGTTTGCCAAGAAAAGAAAATCCAGACACAGCTCTCTTTGCCCGACAAAAGAGATTAAAAAAAACTAAAACCAAAAGCAAAATCCTAAACTAAAACTGAACAAAGCCATTGGCCATATTTCCTTCAGGAACTTACCTGCAGGAAGACGACTCTGACAAGGAACAAGCAGACTGAACTGACTACAGAAGGGCAAAACCACACTGATTCTGAGTTATCTGTATGAAGTTTAGATTTACTCTGACACGTTCTTTCCAGTACACTGAGACCCGGAACACTGTGGACATGGAAGGGTGAGGGCACGGAAAGTTTTCACATCAAAATGTCACACACAAGATAAAAAAGCATTTTTGCTTTCAAGATGCAAGTGCAGAACAGCAAAACTCTTCCTCCATGTAGCTCTCAGGCACTTGCATGTACTGCTTCGTACCGTGACAGTAATTACACAAAACAGCTTGGTCTTTTGACCTAGGGAAGTTGACTCCAACAGCTACTGCAACATACACCCCACACGTAACCCACACATAAGTGGGGGTTTCTGGGGGGGAATGGAAGGGGAAGGAGGAGGGATCACCCATCTCATTCACCCATTCTAGAAGCCCTTCCCATGAGGTAGAAAAGACAAGCTTTATCTAGGCCTTAGAGGCAGCCTGCTGCTACTAGACGCAGTAGCCCTGACTAGACTCCAGTCAAAATGTAAGCTACTTTTAAATCTTAAAACTTGAGTATATTGTCTTTAAGCTCAAAGAACAACCGTTCTCTCAAGTCAGTAGGAAGCTTTGTGGGCCTATGTGCTAAAACTCTGGAAATACTGCACCTGCCAAGAACAAGCTGCATTCCAAAACTGACTGGAAGCCCAATACAGCTAGGTCTTTGACTTCATCCAGCTCACTGTTAGCACTGTATTTTTTCCCTGCAGTGTTAATACATTAACACTCATCTCTATTATTTATTACTTTTTGGGGGTAGAAATTAAGAAACCAGCTATTAACTCTGATTTAGAAACCTGTCAGTTCACGCACTAGTCTGCAAATACTTGCTAAGGTGTGGCTAATCAAGAAAAAGTCTATTTTGGACTTGAGCTCACTCAGGATCCATACCTCCACAGGAAAACTGCTGGGAATACACAAAACAGAGGTGAGAAACAGCTTACAAATAAGGAAATCCTGCACACTATTAACAGGTAATCATATATTGTGAGGAATCCCTGTCTGACTCACATTCTCTCCCCTGCGAGTTAATTTCCCAGGGGATGTCAAGTCTGGATTCTTATCTACCACCTTCTTCCTTCAAAGTCAGCAAAACTTTGCTAACAGCAAGCACAAGAGCAAGTGTGGCCATTTCAAACCCACAAAAGCTGGGTGGCTCAGCAGAAGAAAGCTCTCAGCAGCAAGAGCCATATTCAGACTGATCACTGCTGATCACTGTCTGCACTGCGCTGGTTCATCTCCTCGCGAAGGAAGCAGATGCCACAGAGCATGCACCTTCACAGCGATGAGGCAGCAAGTGAACCTCCTCCCCACTACAACCCTAGAGGCAACTTTATGGGGTGACTGCACATCCAGTAGCTAACGGCATCTCTGCATTAAAGAGCTACCCCACTGCCCACTCCTCCTCCTTGCCAGGGAGCAGTTTACCTGGTGTGATCTGGCGGGCACACTGTTTACCAGACCCTCTGTGTCGGAGGGCGACTTCTGCGGAGCCTGCTTAACCGGTGACATCAAGCTCTCAGATGTACTGCAGCTGACGAGGTGGCAGAGCAGAGTTTGCACGACAATGTTCAAGAGGCACACAAAAGAAACAAAAGGAAAAAAAAGGAACAAAAACAAAACACGAGTGATGGGTGGATGAATGGGGCACATAATGCCAAAGCAAAAATGAACACAATGGATTCTGAAATAAACACACACAATTCTCCATCTCTCCCCAGACAGTTCTCTAGCCTTCCTCCAGAGTCCCACTGGTAAGCAACATGAAGGAACAACACAGGACAGCAGCTCCTCCAACCCGCCTGTTCCCTAGATATTCCCATTAAAACCCAAACCAATGTCTAAACCCACGTGTTTTCTTCACTGAGGCTTCAGTGGTGAACAGCAATTATTTTCTAACTATAAGCTAAATAGCCCCAGTCACTGAGGCAAGTGTTACACGAGTGCTACAGTTAGAAGTGAGCACTTGCCAGAACCACCAGCTCTCCACACTTCCTACCAAACTCTGCATTAGTTTCCTTGGTTTTGGTCAGGCTACGATCCCGAAATAATTCTGCCCACTCACAACAGACACTAGTATCTGGAGCTTTAAGAATCACACATTATGACATTTAAGCTAGGTGCCCTCACAGAGCTACGTGGATATGTCATCAGGCAAATCTCGGTTTTCAAACAAGAACACTGTCCTGTGGTGAGAACCAACATCCCTAAAAGAAGTTTGCCAGTTTTCACTCTCTGATCACTTTTTTCTTGCCTGCTTAAAGCAGGACTGAAAACAAACCTTTAACAGACAGATAAATGAATACTGCAGAGCTAAGTATATCAGCAAATGCCCTTAAACTTAATGTTAGTAGCTTCTGGGCAACACAGTAATACGTCTCTAAACGCTAGGTTTACCTCTCTGTACCCAAGCACCCAGGACACAAAACAAGCCACCTCCTTGACAGCACACACAGGAGTTCCCTTTGGTACCACAACCCTCTGACCACTGGGCATCTTTTTCCCCAATCTTTGTAGACAGATGGTGAACAAAGCAAGTACAGGAACAAACAAAGACAGAGACATTTAGCAGACCACCTCCTCACAGGGCAATCACTTTTTATCCTTTGGTAAGTCTAACCATAAAAGACTCAGCTCCAGCTTAGATGCAGCAGTAAGGAGAAAAAGATATATTGCCCTGGCCTTCATGGCAAGGGGGCTTCTACTGCCTCAGGGACAAAGCAGCCCTTCTGTTACCAAAATGATGTAACTATTAACAGTTTGCTTTATTCATAAAATTCCTCAGATCTATACCATCTAAAAGGCATAATTCAGGTTTGAGCAATTAATGCATTTAGATCATTGCAAGTTTTCAAGCACCTGAGCTGTCTGGGCCAGAGGAACACTTACAGGGAATTTACTTCTATTTTGACACAGAAAGGGCTCTGAATTTCCTGCGCTTAAGCCTAGTTCACTGTTGGAAGAGATGGAGGGATACCATCCAGGATAAGCAGCAATTCCACCCCACTTAGACATGAGACAATGAAACCCAAGCACCCAGTGAAATGCACCATCCCTTTGCCAACAGACTCCAGCACAAATTACAGTGAAGTTATGTTAGTAGAGAGCTAGCTGGTTAGTCAGCAAAGGAAGAAGAAATGTGTACACATACGCACAGGTATTAACAGCAACCACCAACTTGATTAGTTACCATAGTGTCTAGTGGGACTGGAAGAGAAGACCCAGCCCTGCTACATTCCCAATCTGGCGTCTATATCAGGATCTCTGTAAGAAGAGGAAGGTAAGCAGGATCCGATCCCAGCACACCAAGGCAGAAAGAAAAAAACAAAAACAAAAACACACCAAAGTCAGAGAATGAATGGAAACTGCGGCCATGCAGGGGTTCCAGATGCCACGCAGTGCCCCAGCCCACCTCAGTTCAAGGCAGAATGGTTATCCAAGAGTAAGTGCATCTCACCGCCACCACCGCCACACACTGGGTTAGCATCATGTAGAAGACAGTCTGTAAGTTTGGAGGGGGTCACAGCACACTTGGTTTCTCTTTACACGTCATGCACGGTCAGTGAAAGCAGTATTTAAACCTCAGCAATTACTTTCCCCAAGTAGTTAAATCTACTACAGGAAATTACAGTGCGTAAACTACTGCTCCCTGCTCAGCACCAGCATGTGTCCTTCAGCAGGCAGACAATGGAGAGCAGGTCACTGGGAACAAGGCAAGGGGACCACCTCACGCACACTGCTGGTGCATGACACTGCAGGCTTCTTTCCAATTCTTAGGGGAGGGACACATGCAGAAAGGGAAAACCAGGCTTTCCACACAATTTGGAGCACACACAGCCACCTTTGCTATATTTAGCCTTACCACTGGGCAATAGCCAATTCACTCTCTCTAAGCTCTCCAACTGGGAAAAGGACAGGGCAAAGTTTAATTCAGAAATCCCCACAAGTTTATTTTTGAGTTATTTTCTTTTATCCCACAGGCAACCCAAGGAGTATTGGTTGGTGAAAGAACAGAAGAAAGTTAGAAGTTTGGGGGTTGTTTCTAAGACTACATACATAATTTTCATTCTTCCTTATAGAAGCAAATTACCAGCTAATTAGAGAGGAGAAAAAAGGAAGTGCCTCCCTGACCAGCACCAAGCTCCCTCACCACAGGACTAGAGTCTGCCTGTGGTAGTTCTCGTAGCTTTTTCATATGCCCAGTCAAAGACCTGTGCACTTCACTTTGGAGTTATCCTAACACTAAAAACCTTGCAGGGATGGTAAGAGTTAATAAAAAACAGGCAGTGAATGAGAATGGATGCAGAGTGGCTACTCCTTCCTCACTTTGAATTGTGGTGATGAATGGGGTTTTGGCAAGTATACTACAGGCTCAGGAGCCAGACACTGGTAACTGAAAAATTCCAGTCTCCATCTCAACACGGAACATTCCTTAAAAGCATTCCACGTGTGGCACCTTTCCTTTGGGAGTGGGGGAGCAGGGGAAGTAGGGGTGCGGGGAAGGGAAAGGAAACAGACCAGAGCTCGGGGATCTTAGATTAAGTGTTCTTAGGGTGTATATGCTTGTGGCTGGGGATTAACTCCAACATTTAGTGATTTTCTGGTGCAACTCATGATCAGTGGGTCTTTTCAAGCATAGTACAAGGATAATCACTGAAGGCAGATGACCAGTGTCCCGCATGCCCATACTCTATCTCTAGACATGGTTGCCAAGACTTGGCTTGAAACAACTCCTCCTCCCCTCCAAGCCCTCCCTCTGATCCTGCTGATGTTCCTCACATTACCCACAGGTGAGGAGGGAGATCTCTTACCCAGAGTATCGTTTTTTAGAGTTGTTCTTTCTGATGATAAGACACACGACAATAGAGATGAGCGGTGAGAGACCTGTAACCGTACCGATGACTATCCCTGCCACCATGGCAATGGGGAACGCAGGCAGGCTGTCTGGGGAGAGAAGGGAGAAAACATTCAACTCTTCCGTGTTCCCTGATCAACAGAAGCACAAACCACAAATGCTCTTGACCTTGGATTTGTTTAGAGCAGAAGGCACTAATGTAACATCCAGGAATTATAACATGCAGCCTAAGTGGCAGTGATAGCAGGCAGCCAGCAGGATAATGTATGAACAGAGCACACACCAAGAGTGTTCTTAATGTCACTGTCCTTCAGAAAAGAGTTTATACTCAACCAAGAATTTTTACGTGTCAGGAAACACAAGTGACAATGAGGACAACCCGGTCTCATTTTGTATCTGAAGGGGAAAGAAGAAAGTTACGTTCATCTGGCAATTCCCAGCAAACTCAACAGGAGAAGACAAGCACACTTCAAAGCAGATTTGAACACGGTGCATTTCTAACCAACTAAGAATGCTGAAAGCTGGGTGTTCTCTGGGTAGCATGCAGCAGACAGCCTAGTTACTACCCATGATCACTCTTAAGAGTATTTATACAAGATTCTGGTTTCTCAAAAACATCTCTATACATTTTTATAGAGTCATTCTTTCCCCTCTTAAGTTAGGATCACGGTATGATACTACGAATATGCTTACAGGAACACAGCATTGCTTTACTCACGTTTTCCCTAATACAATATTGGAGGAGGGTAGGCCAAGAAAGAGCAGCCAGAAATCAGAGCAGTCAATCAGAGAATGAGTATAAGAGACTTACAAGATAAAGAACACTCAGACTACCATTGTAGCTCTTCCCAGTATGAAACGGAGTCCCTCCCTTCCCCCTGCATTGTGTTTAATGACATCTTACGTAGGAAAAAATCTTTCTCAGATATCTGCATCTGACCATCACAGAATCTCCGAGGTTGAAAAGGACATCTTGAAATTGTCTAGTCCAAGCCCCTGCTCAAGCAGGGTCAGCTAGCACAGTTTGCTCAATAATCTGTCCAGTTTGGTTTTTACTGTCTTCAAGGATGGGAGACTCTTTGGGCAACCTATTCAAGCCTTCAATCACAGTAAAAATGCGTTTTCTTAAGTTAAGACAGAATTTCTTGTGTTTCAGTTTCCACCCACTGTCTCTTGTTCTGTCACTAGGCATCACTGAAGAGCCTGGTTCAGTCATCTTTAGATCCTATCAACATACATAAATACCTGGTGAGAGCATCCCCCTGTGTCTTTCTTCTCTTCTGCAGGCTAGGCAACCCCAGATCTCTCAGCTGCTCTTCACAGGAAAGGTGGTCTAGTCCCTTAATCATCTTAGTTGCCCTTTGCTGGACTTGTTCCAGCATGAACCACAGACCATACTTACACATTGCAGTCTGTAGATGTCCTGGGTTCAGCTATAGTAGTCATTTTTTTCTCCTTCTTAGTAGCTGGTGCAGTGCTGTGGTTTTGACTTTCAGTCTGGGAACAACACTGGTAACACCGATGTTTTTAGCTGTTGCTCAGTAATGTTTACTCTGACCAAGGACTTTCTCAGTCTCATGCTTTGCCAGAGAGGAGGGGAAGCCAGGAGGAAGCAGAGGCAGGACACCTGACCCAAACTGGCCAAAGGGCTATTCCACACCACAGCACGTCATGCCCAGTATAGAAACTGGGGGGAGTCACCCAGAAGGCCCAGATCGCTGCTCGGGTCGGGCTGGGTATCGGTCGGCGGGTGGTGAGCAATTGTGTCCTCTATCCTTGTTATTTCCCTTATCATTATTATTGGTAGCAGCAGTGGTTTGTATTATACCTTAGTTACTGGAGTGCTGTTATCTCAACTCGTGGGAGTTACATTCCTTCGATTCTCCTCCCCATCCCTCCAGGAGCGGGGGGAGGAAGGAAGAGGAGGGGGAGTGAGCGAGCGGCTGCGTGGTTCCAAGTTGCCAGCTGGGCTTAAACCACGACAGTAGACCAAGCCCATCTGACATACTTCTTTCGGAGGAAGAAGCACAACATCGTACCGTGAAGCACGGGCCATCATACTAAGATAAATAACTGGGCTCACGTTTAGTCTTGTTCGAGTTCAGTGACTTACAGGAGAAGAGCTACCTGTTTTCTAGCTGTTTCACTGATCATACCATCACCTGGCCAAATAACACATCAACAGCTTTCCTAGCTCTCCAGTGTTAAATACAGTTCGTTACAACATCTAATTCTTACTAAGAAATTAAAGATGAAGACATGAGTTTCACAGTTTAGAGGAAGACAACCCAGGACCTTTTGGCAGTCATCCGAAAGGTTTTAGAAAGATCCATCTGCTGTTAAAGAAGAGCATTTTACAAATGGTAATACTTTTCAGGTACCTGAGGCTGAGATTGGTTTTGAGCCACATGCAAAGATAAATAAATATATTCTGAGGCATATAAGAAGTAAGAGTTCCCTAGTTTCTGTGCTTTTTCACCTTCCCGAGTGCAGGAACAAGTGTCTGCAAAAGCATCAAAACAGACAGGCATCTCTGTTCGCAGACCAGATGTTGCCTTGCACACAAGAAAAAAACACGCACACTTTTCAGTGCAAGAAAGCACGCAGCAATCCAAAACTATACTGCAGAGTGCCTATAGTTTTGTGCTGAAAGAGAGATATTAAAAATCTGATAGCTTTGTCATTTGACTCAGGGTTCTTTTAAGTTGGTCAATTTTGAGTCAAGGACAGCAGTTATGTTCTGTTGACAGAGGTTTTCAAGACTGCGTAAGAAATGCAACTGTTTGCAAGTGAAGCTAGAGTCCGGCTTTATTGCCTCTCAGAACATGGTCTAACAGAGCATGGTCCAAAAGAGCATATAGAAAAGTTCCACAACACAATTCCACAGCCACATAGTTCAGCTGAAGAATGCCTCTTCCTCCCCACGTACTTCCACAGTTACACTAATTTCTCGTAAGTATTTGCAGAGCAGCCAATGACTTCATTGTAACAGATGATCCCAGCTAGATAACCAAACACCAGCTCTGAAAGCTAACATTTAAGTTAACAGCTTAATCCAGGCCAAAAATTCAGCCTTTCAAAGAACACTTTTCACTAAGCATCACCATAATTCAAAGCAACTTCCATTTTCACTAAAGTGTGTTAGTACCAGTTCTATGAAATAGTCAGAAAACTGCAGGTTTCCATTGCTGCTAAGTACAAAGATTTTCATACAACAATGCTAATTTTTTCCCCCCAGGAGACTTTAAAGACGGATTCCCTCCAGATAACACAGGCTGTCCTGAACCTAGTAAGTAGCTTCCTATTGCAAGTAGGGGCAGCCTATATGTAACGTAAGGTCTTCGAACTCCCTACGAATTTCTGTCATTTAAGGTTTGAACAGTAGCACTTTTCAGATTCAAAAGCACCACTGAAAGAACAGTCTTGCTTCTCATCCCTGCCAGTAGGATTCTCCCAGTGTAGCTGTTTGTGCAAACACTAGGTAGATACTGCAGTGCACATCAGCTGAGTTAACTTGGCTTGGCGATTTTAAACAGTTAACCCGGAACTTACTAAGGCTAACGAAGCATCTATGAATAATTTAAAAGCATAAAGCATGTATGTGCCTTGGAACAGTTCACAACACCAGATACACGATTCAGAACAATTAAGTGCATTTACAGTAAAAGGAAAAAAAATGGAAAAAACTGCACCAGAGTCAGCATGTATTTATTTCAACCAAAAAAAAGTCTCCATCTCAGTTCAGGGTGAGTTACAACCTATTACAAGAGCAGTGCTTTCGGGTAAAGTGAGAATGCAAGACAGCATTACAGCTATCGCTTGAAAACCTGTTTTCGAGGTCTTCCTAAGAATTTGAAGACATTTGTTGCAGCATTTTTCTAATGACGAGAAGTATTGCCAAATACATGGTTCCCACTGAGATTCTCTTGTCCCGATGCTCCACCTATGGGGAATCCAGCATGCAAATCTGTTGGAAAATATCACCTGAATTAGTGTACTGAAGTCAGTCTTCATCTGCTTAACCTGGGTTAATATCTGAAGAGGCTTTGCCAAGACAGCCTGACTGCCAAACCAACAGTTGCTTTACTACTTCCTCATGGAGACTATCAGTACATTGTAAAAAAATAAACTGACCTATTTTATACAGACTTCAAACTTCCAAGAAACAAAAAGTTCTAAGTGATGGACCTCTGGAGGTCCACCCAACTCAAATTGCTCTGTGAACAGAAGAGTTAGATATAGACCTTGCCTGCACAAGTACGTGGAATGACCTCATGAGCAAAGATACACACCTGATAGAGCAGCAGTATAATACTAATCAGACCATACACGTAGGTATCTTCCCATACATATATAAACAGAATAGCTGCATCAGCACTGCCATTCATTAATTCAACATTTACTGTTCTCCTTCGTAATTATAAATTCGGCACTCTGATCACTGTAAGAACCATTTCATTGTAGGAACAGTCACACTTTGGCTGACCTCCAGCTTAGCTAGAACAATCAAGTGTTTTGGATGGCCAAGGGAAATAAAGAGCCAAATTGATATACAGAATAGAAGTGCTCTTGAACTGTGATCATCGTTACCAAATGCTAACCAGAACCCTTAAATGACTAAAAGAAGCCAGCCCTTGCAGATCCATACCATGGATACTGTAAGAACATCCAAGTAAGAGACCAACTACAACATCCAACACAAACACCTTTCCATGGAAGACAGTAGCATTTCACTGTCAGTACGTGCTTGGTCCAGATTATTAGTTTCTTTTTCCAGTGGATGGTTTCCAAAAAGAAAAGTCCTGCCCCTTTCTCTCCTTGTTCCCCAGACTTCAAAGGTCACCCTAACCCTTGACACAGAAAAAGAATTCATAGGACTCTGAAATGAGAAGACAGGTTTTCATTAAGGCTTCCACCAGCTTTTGCTAATACTTGTTAAATGCACAGGAATTAGAGGATACAGAGGAAAAGGGTATGACATTCAGTTTTTTAATCAGCTGAGAGACTATCAGTTTGATTATTAGGACCTGGAATAAAGGAATTAAGAAGATAGTTGTTCCCTCCAGGCTACTCCCCACCAACAAGAAAAGTGATACAGACACAGAGTGGGGGGAAAGGAAGGGGAAGGGGAAAAAATCATATAGGGTGAATACCTTTCTCCACAACTCTAACTCGGATTTCTCCTGGCTTGACAACAATGTCAGGTGGGTTCTTGACATCACAAATATAAGTGCCGTTGTCCCGGAACTGCATGTTTGATATACTGATAGAAGCATCTTTCTTGTTAAGATCTCCAGCCCACGTGATCCTGTCTTTAAATGGTATGTCCTTTCCAGGGTATGGCTTCCCATTAAAGTAATAGAAAAACTGCAGTCAAGTGAAAGGAGAGAGAAAAACAATCTAGTTAGAGATGACCAAGCTACCATGCTTCTCACACTCCTGCAGCATTCTCCCAGAATCCACTGTACTGTACACAGCCAGTATCTGAGGGTTTCTTTTTCCTCCTGCCTCACCACTTCAGTCTGGCTTGCTGCCTCTTCATCACACAACCATGCTATGGCTTGTATCTCAATCACAATACCACAGCAGACTGCAGCTTTCAGTTTTCTGTTGTTTTTTTCTCTGTGGTTGTATCGTTTGGGGTTTTTTCCCCCTGTTTTGGGGGATACAGGGTTTCATAGACAAGGAGGTGGGGGAAAGAGAAAAAGGCTGGTAACCTGGAAATAACTAAAGGATAAAACAGTTTTGGATCACACCCAACTGTCTTATAGGTACAGGAAGCCTTCTGCATCCTAGTAGGAAAAGGATACCAAGTTTCCCATCTCATATTTTCCTGTGTGTTACTTGCAACTACAGCACAGCTAAGCTAACATGCAATACCCTCCTTCTCTCCGACCCCCAAAAAAATCCCATGAGTAATTTAAAGCATACCTAGCTGTTTCCAGCCCTTCACAGCAATTAAATGTAACTGTTTCCTAGTTTTTAGGTGACTAAGTTGTACACTGGCCCTGCACTGCCTAGACATGACCAAAAATCCTTGAAGAATGAACCTGTTTAGCACAGTCTAAGGAGAAATTGCGTATTTCCTCCCTATTCCTGGCCAAAATTGGAATTTACAGCAGTGGAATTAAATAGGACTTCTACAGGACAACTCTGCTTTCAAAGGTACAGGATGTTTGAACACTGGCCATAATGCTAAGAGAGGGATCAGGGCTGTATTGCAGGAGCACATTCATTCTTCATTTCACATTCTGAAAGAGAGTAAGTCAAACAACTCAACCAAGAATCAACTTGAACTCTCTTCAGTTCAGTCTCCAGAGCATGGTTAAAGAAATTCAAGACAATATTCCAGGTTCCTCTTTCTACAACCTTCTTTGCAGTCTCTCTGCCACAGAACAGACAGGCTACAAACTAGTCCTCTTTCCATTCAAGTCACCTCCCATCTCTTTTCCTGTTCCTACCCTTGATCTGAGGCTTGTCACTCCAACATCCTCTCTCTCAGACCTGCACTCTGATTATCACACCTGATCATTATGAAGCACAAATCTTATCCAGATCAGGTATGTGCTGCAGTCAATCTGACACTTACTTGTTGTCTACAGGCAACCATAAATCCAATAAACCATCTCATCTGGTAGGAAGTCTGCTAGCACACAGGCATCTGTCAACATTGGGGAGGAAATCTGCATCGCTCTGCAGCATTTCCAGCTGGATTATGAATTTAAGCACAGAGGCGCTGCATTACCACACCCGTGTGCATGAGGGGAGTCATCCAACTGGAAGTCTACAAAAGGCAAGAGGCAGATTCCTCAGCTTTCTAGGTGTCCTCACCTGGGGGAGGAGAAATCACAAAGCAAAATACATCCTGTAACACAAGCCTAGTGACTCAAGCCGCTCCATGTGTCTGACTAAGTGATTTAACCTGAGGCTTCTTTTGAAACCTAAAAGCTGATGGGTTTAGACTGGTTTAAGCTGACTGTGAAACTCTGTTATCATCAGATGTTTCATTCATGCAGAGATGTCTCTATAACCGGGCATGTGGAAGGGGACAAGCTTTCAGTCAGGTCAGCCTCACCACATGGCCACAAGATTGACAGTGCTGATTCTAAAGAGGCTCAGGACCACCCTTTTCCAAAGACGCATGGACTTAGCTCAGACATAAACTGATCATGAGATTAATCTTTCAAATTAATACCCACCAAGCCATTTTAACCTGGGTTCAGTTAGAAAAGAAAAAAGAAGAATAAAAATCTTCCCTCTATACCTCCCCCAGGCCTTCAAAAGAAACAGGATATTAACATCAGATCATGATGGGTCACTTCTGCACAATGATAATTCTCTATTCTCTCTGTTGTGCTGATAACTACATCCAGGTAGAATGTCTAAATTGACTTCACCTCAAAAAAAAAAAAAGTTTATGTCCCGAAGTTATATTTCTACAATAAGGGGTTTGGACAGTGATGTGGAAGGGAAAGGGCAAAACATGATACATGGTGGATATTTCTATGGGGAGCAGAAAACATACAAACAGATGGCTTCTTTTCACCCATCCTGTTCAACACTGGCAGGAAATATGCCCTAATTCCTTAAGCTTTTACCCAGCTACTGCTTTGGCTCCCCACAGAGAAGAGATCCCTTTTCAAAACTAAGTATTTATCCACCAGGAGTTCAGACACTGATTTTCAGAGCAATATATATTGAGCAAGAGGCTGTTTTGTATTATCTCTGTCCTGAGCATTGAAGGGCTCCTAGAGTTTAAGTGATCTCATTGGAGACAATCACTAACAGGCTGAGCAACCTGCTGTCCCCACATCTTCCCTGCTGCCCAGGAGTCCCTTGTTCTGCTTCCTCTAAATTCTCACTCAGGGCAAAAAATAAGAGGGAAGCAGAAGTGTCAGAGAGCTCAGACTCAGAAGCACACAGCTTATGTGGAAGAGGAAGAAGACAGCTAACAACCTACCAAAGCCACTTCTTTGAAGGTCTACACACAAAGGATCTGAGCACACTTGGGCTCAACATACAGGAAATGAGTGATGGCAATTATTATTACCTTAAGTTGCTTGCCAGTCTGGTCTTTTACTTGCCAAATAACTAAAATACAAAGATGTAACTGCCTACTAAATTGAGCAATTCAACTCTCTTCAGAAACCAGGAAGACTGGTCTCATTTAAAACCCTTTCATATAGAGGCTATCCAGTACACAAGGACAAAATAAGGAACATGCACAACACACAATGTAACACTGTAATAGTGGTAACTCAAATTCTGTGGCCATTATCATTCAGTGCACAGCTCCACGACTAACTTCAACTGCAAGCGGATATAGAACTTATAAAAAGATTCTTAGCTGCTCATCTACTTCATACATACTCCTACCACACCAACACCCCCCTCCTCTAACTAACAAAAGCACTAGCATTTTTACAGCCACTGCACACTCCAGTCTTTGCAGAGATCTTTGCCTATGGCAATACTTAAACTTACTCAAACAACTCTAAAAAATCCCCCGTAAAATCCCAGTGCTGGAAACAAGACACGCGGAAGGATGCTCCAATCCATACTGCCTTGCTCCTCAGAAACAGCTAGAAGACCTCTGCACCTCTTATCACAACCTCCCATCCCAGGTTTCTTCCCCTACAGCCATTCCTTACTGATATACGAGTTGCTGCTCCTTCTGGTTGAAAGCTCCAAGAAACAGATGCTGCGCTGCTGATCACTTCCACAGATGTAAACGTGCATGGAAGCTTTGCGTCTGTCCCATTCTCCACAAATATCTCCTCCGGTGTGTTCACCTCTACTGCTGACACTTTGACTGCATGGGAAAGGTAAAGAGAAGAAAGAAGGAGAACAAGCGGCATCAGTGTTGTTTCATGAATCAGGAAGTTCATATCACATTCCCTGTAAGGTGAAAAGAGAAGAGACATCAACAACTCCTACATCAAGTGCGTGCACACACACTGCACTATACCTCCAATACAAACAAGTATAGAGCAGGCCATCTATATTATCTGTTACAGGATGTTTTCCATCCACAGATGTTTCCTCTACAACAGTTTGTGGAAGTCAATTCTATGGTGCAAAGGACGAGTTTAAAAACTCTTTCCTAGCAGCTGCCAGCAAACATTGTAATAAATAAGCCCCTCTGGAGGAACTAACATCTTGGACCCAGCTATTACTCAGTTTCCTCTCTGGCTCACATCTTGTTTCCCTTGTCCAGTTTTTCTCAGCTGTAGGTAGAACAAAAGCCCAGCCCAGAAAGCTGAGGTATAAACCTCTCTGGGTCCTGGCTACACCATCTGCTTCTGCTCTCTGGCATGCGTTAAGGTCTTCAAGTGCAAGACCTCATAAATAACAAATCAACTATAGGTCAGAAGCATGAGTAATTTGATTTTTTTTATACCATGAGGCTTATGCATGGTCAAAACAGCAAGCAGACCACAAGCACCCCCAAATGTAAAGTGATCAAGGTTAATATTGTGCTTGTACTCATAGTTTTCCTACAGAGTAAGTGAAATTCAGAGTGATTCAGAAAATCTGTTGAACATATTCATTATTTGGCACCTTTTAAACTGTAAAGACACTATCCCTTATCCAGACTTAAGCAAAGATACATCTGTACATTCGTTGTAGTTTATGTTAAGAAACAAAGGGTGATCTGGTAACATCACAAAAGAGTGTCTTTCAGTGTTTGTGTCACATCCATGTGAAAGCAAAACCATTGTAAAATCACTGCGAGTGGGTGCACGTGTGACATGTGCAACTCAAATGTAAGATTTGATTTGTATTAAACCATGCTTTTCTGCTTTTGATCACATTATTCTGTGTTTCTGGGCTACAGTATCTGAAATTCAGAGGGTTTCCTCCCTGATCAGAAGAGGAAAGCAAACCTTCCTGCTTCTTCAGGATCTTAGCTGATTTATTTCTCACCTTTGAATAAACTAGCTCTGGAAGAAGGCAAACTGAAGAGAAAGATTCCAGACAAAGACAGTTTAAAAAAAAAAAAAAAAAAAAAAAAAAAAATAAAAAAAAAAAAAAATTTCAAAAAAACCAAAGCCCCCCCACCCCCCCCCCCCCAACAAACCAAATAAGAAAAATCCAGCTACGTTAGTCCTTAAATCATGGGGTTTTATGTGGAGTAGTAGGAGATACCAGTTCAGCAGCCTCCAGAAGTCAGACATCAAACTTCTTTCAAGTGATAGGGCCATCCTAAGGTGTAGATTTGTATTAAACCAGGTTATTTTATTGGAGCTTAAAATTAAGGAAAGCCTAGACTCTGTCGGGAACTTGAGAAACCGTCTTTTACATATGCAACTTTAAGCCTCATTTCCCAAGAAAACAGAGCTCACATGAGCTGCGCCACTTCCTCTTCTTTCTCCCTGACCCAACACTACCAAGCCTGTTGGGCAATCCCAGCTGACCGGCTGCAGCATGGGAACACAAACAGCAGGCAGCGGAAGCAGGCCTTGCAATACAGACCACCAGTGAGCTCTGGAAGCTGTAGTTCAGTCAACGAAATAGCCCAACACTGAAAGGGATGAAAACGTGCTGGCCATCGGGTACACCCAACAGCCACTGTGTGCGCCTCTTTGTAGGAACTGCTGTCTCTCACCCAACCACCATGGCAAGCCAGGGGAAGGAAAAGCACATGCTGAGGGGATATGGAATGAGCATGTAAGCACTGCAAGGGTGGGAGAATTAAGCATACCAGTTTAATTTTAATAACCAAAGCCAGAAGAAACCACCATTCATTCATTTTGCCATTCAGAGTCCACGCTGTTCACCTCTCAAACTCACTAACTCCTCAGTCCCGCCAGGTTAGCCCTGATCCCCCGCACTCCCCTGTCATCACGGCTCTCACTTCGAATGAGTGAAAGAGGAACAGCACCCTAAGAGGAGGGGGATTTTCATCAAGGAGTCGTATCAGAGCTTCCTTTTTCTTGTACGTACTCTGACCACGGGCCAAAGAATATTCTTTTGTGAAGTAATTAACAAATATTTATTCGGAACAAACAAAGGCTTCTAGCAATTCAATGAACTGAACTCTGAAAAACTGAAGCTTTATGTATTTTTTCCAGCTAATGGAGTAGAGAAGAAAAAAAAAACCACCCCATTGTTTGAGTCCAAGCCACAGAACAAGCTTCCCTTTCAAGCATAAAACAAGCAAGATGCCCTCAGCATTTGTGTAGGAGGAAAAGAGTCTGCATAGACATTGTCTGCTTGTACGTGGTACGGAGAACTCCTTGCCACACACAAGTAGTGGGTAGCACAGATCTGCTTAAAGAAGTCACTGTTCTTTCTAGCAACCCGTGAGAGAACGGTAGTGAAGCAAAAGGGAAAAAATCCAACTTTTCCCTAGAGCCTGGGAAGGCAGGAACCACGTAATCTTGTACGGACAGTTCCAGCAAGTTTAAGTTTCACTATGCCCTATTGTTGTCTCAACTTCATATTTTTCTTCGCTCATTCTCTCATCCCAGCCTAAAAAAAAAATCCCTCATTTTATTTGCTCTTTCAGAGTGTACTCCTTAAAAAATAAAATTTCCCCTCTCTCTCGTCCTACACCATGAGACATAAGTAGATCAGAGCTAGTCAGCATGAGTTCATCAAAGGGAAATAATGCTTAACCAACCTAACTGCCTTCCACCATGGCTGGAGAGATGAGGGAATGTTGTCCACCTGGACTTTAGCAAGGCTCTTGACACTGTCTCCCATGACATCCTCATCGGCAAGCTCAGAAAGCACAGTCTAGACAAGTGGACAGTGAGGTAGATAGAGAACTGGCTGAATGGCAGGTCTCAGAGGGTTGTGGTCAGTGGCACAGAGTCTAGTTGGAGACCTGTAACTAGCGGTGTCCCCCCAGGGGTCAATACTGGGTCCAGTATTGTTTCTCATCAATGACTTGGATGAAGGGACAGAGTGCCTCTCAGCAAGTCTGCCGACAATACACAACTGTGGCTGACACCCAGAGTGCTGTGCTGTCATTCGGAAGGATGCAGTCAGGCTGGACTGATGGACAGAGAAGAACCTTACAACAAAGGCAACTGCAGGGTCCTGCACCTGGGAAGGAATAACCCCATGCACGAGTACAGGCTGAGGGCTGACCTGCTGGAAAGCAGCTCTGCAGAGGAGGACCCAGGGGTCCTGGTGGACAAAGTGTCCATGAGCCAGCAATGTGCCCTTGTGGCCAAGAAAGACAACGGTATCCTGGGCTGCATTAGGAAGAGCAGTGCCAGCAGGTTGAGGGAGGTAATCCTCCCCTCTACTCAGCCCTGGCGAGGCCTCAACTCAACTACTGTGTCCAGTTCTGGGCTCTCCAGTCCAAGAGAGATATGGAACTCCTGGAGCAAGTCTAGGAATGATCACTAGAATGATTAAGGGTCTAGAGCACCTCTCATGTGAGGAAAGGCTGAAGGAGCTGGGCCTGTTCAGCCTAGAGAAGAAAAGGCTCAGGGGGATCTGATCAATGCATGTAAGTATCCAAAGGGAGGGTGTCAGGATGGTGCCAGACTCTATTCACTGATGCCAGGCAACAGGATGATAGGCAACAAGCATAAACAAAAACACAGGAAGTTCCACCTAAACATGGTGAAACTTGAGGGTGTGAGGGTGACTGGATATTGCAACAGATTGCCCAGAGAGGTCATGAAGTCTCCTTCCCTGGAGATATTCAAGAGCTGTCTGGACACAATCCTGCGTAATGTGCTCTAGGTGACCCTGCTTGAGCAGGGAGGATGACCTCCAGTGTCCCCTCCAACCTCAACCATTCCGTGACAAGCTCCTCAAATCTTAAGATGATTGTTTGGAAGACAGACAGGTTTTGACGTTTGTTGACCCTTAGCTCCCTACTCCCATGCTTTCATTGAAATGGTAGCAGTTTCCACTACCTTGAATGTTTTGGCCTCCTCTGGCATAATAAAATCCACATGGATCAGTTCCAGCTCTTTTCCTTCTCTTTCCACATTCGCCAGGACTGCCTTCTTCCAGGTCTTCCACCTATTTAAATACCTGAGTTGGAGAAAGCTGAATTTTGAGCCGTATTCCCATCACACTTACCCATTGCTCCATTCCTCAAGCTTACTCAGCCTTAGCTCCTCTCAAGAGGAAAAAAAATCATCACAGGAGACTGTCTGTGAGAGAAACCTTTAGGAAAGGAAGCTCTGCCAGGTACGCAGGACAAAGATAGACATTTACTCTTCTGTAGATTCCTCCTTGATCCCATCACCCTGCCCAGCTGCCTGTAGCCCCAGTATTCCCCTCTGAATGCATCTTCTAACCTTCAATTGTTTTAATTCTTCTTTTCAGCAGAAAGATGCTTCTGTTTTTCTCACCTACCATCCAAATCGTTGGAAAAAAACAAACACCCATGTCTCTTCAGCTGTTTCTTTTTCATCTTTAGTGTTATTGGAGCAGTTTTACTCCAATTACATCAGTTCTCACCAGCTAAACTGTCAGCCCCCACACTTCAATGGAAAGACTCCATCCTTATCTTTCTTCTCAGACAATCCTCCTACTCTTGAAATAGGACATGACACTCTTAGTAACTTACTAATCTTACTACTCTTA
>NW_009924965.1:0-4732 GCF_000696875.1 Nestor notabilis | reverse complement strand
TTTCCCTATTGTTCCCATCAGGGATCTTTATTCTTCATCAACACTCTCTCTATTCCCAGGTCTCTTTCCTCAGTATCTGTCTCAGGCAGCTCATCTGCAAAACAAGTACAGCTTCCATCATTGCACTAATTACTCAGATCCGCATCTCTGCTCAGGATCTGTCTCCTTATGTTCAAAGAACAGTCTCAGTCTGACATCTTTGTCAATGCTAAGTTGTCAGATCATGCTAAATGGGACTAAAACAGAGCTTATTTCTTCCCCCAGAGCCTTCCACATCTGCATTTATCACCAAGGACCTGTCACATGTCCCTCCAACTCGTAACCTTTACAGCATCTTTGACTTTAAACTCTTCTGAGGTCAAGGCAGAGTCTTTCAGAGTTTCCAGCCACCTGCTCAGCTGACACTGGTCTAAAATCTCCACTTTTTATCTTGGCCTTCATTACTGTGATGTCCTTTTTGCTCTGGACAGATGGTCAGTAACAGACAGTATCACAGTTTCTGGTAACCAAACTGCTCCAAGCGTTACAATAAGAAGAGGAAGACATTGCATATGCAAGATCACTGCTCTCTTCCACGAACTAACTACAGAAAATGTAGTACTCAACATATGCATGCCCAGGGCAAGCATTAGTCATTATAAAGCGCTGCCACTTAATCAACTTTACTGACTTAATACTGTTTTAACCTACTTGCTGTGAATGAACAAGACCTCCCTACAACTATGAAGGTGTAGCTCTCCAGGAGCTTAAGGAGATCTGAAGATGCAGAGCTTCTTGTGGGGACATTCCTAGCAGAGACAGGAGGCCACGACTGCATGGAGCTGATAGAAGGCGGCCTCAGAGGGAAAAAACAAACATGAACAAGAGTGAACCCAGACCAAGGACAAAGAGAAGATGCTAAGTTAAGAGTTAACAGCTACATTACGTAGTGTTGCACGGGCAGTAGTAGGTAGCAAATGAAATGTATAGTTTAAGGCGTGAACAGATAAGAATGACCAATTAGTTGTAGCCAAGTGGAACCCTTCTGTCAGCAGAAGATATATAAACGCAGCCAGCAAATAAATTACGTCTTCGATCTTTCATTGGAGTCCGTGCCTTCATCCCCTCAGCTTCTCAATTTCTTTGTATTTACACCAGCATTTCTGCCAGGTTACACAAAACTAGTGAAAAACCTACATGTTTTCAGATAGTTCAACCCAGACCCAGCTCACAACCCAAAGGCATTGTGCCGTCACCGATACTATTAAGAGTGGCAATGATATGCTGCTCTGAAATCACCCCTGTGGAAGAAGCCTTTTCAGTTAACAAACAGCAAAGTACAGGGAGTCAGTCATTCAGAACTGATAGCGGACAAGCACTCATAACCACAAGAGTTTGCATCTAGTTAGTTAACCAAATTGTGGTTAACTGTTTAGCTTTCGGTGAGATTAAGAGCAGTCAAGCGGAAGGTTTTTACCCCAGTAACATAAAAGACTGCAGCACTGCACTGGTAAGTGAATTTAACCGGAATCTTTGAAATGGGGGTACGCTTTGATCAAAAAAACTCTTAGAGAAGATGGCCTGTTGCTGTTTACAGCACGCTGATGGGAGTCCTCCTCACAGATGTCCTCTCTGGGATATCTTCGGCCGGATCACCCGAGACTCACCAAATCACACATGCTGGCAACTTAATCTGCACAGGAGACACAGGCTATGTGACTGGCTACTTTACCAGTCAAAGTCTAGATACCTTCCCTTGTCCACTATCACCAACTGATTATATTCAAAGCTATATCCTCGATTAAACACAACAGCACACAAACTATGGCCCAGAAACAAGTTACATGGTCATGAGTTGACATAACAAGGCTACACAGAGTTACAGAGATTTATCTGTGCATGCCACAGTCACTTAAATGACACCAAGCATCCAAGCAGTCACCCCTGTTTCAGTATTAAGAGACTCTTCCCCCAACCATGTTATAGCATTGATTTCATCACACTTTTCAAACGCACAGGGTAGTACCTTCTCCTAAACACTGCCCCTCACATGTGCTCAAAACCTGCAAACTTATTTTGCTTCCCTCAAGCCCTCTCAAGTGTCTCCAAAACATTTGATAACAACATCTGTATAAATCCAACAATGCCTAAGCTGGCAGTGCTTGGAGATCAATGCCTACTAAAGATGAAGTAGTTTTTTCCTACTTTTACCTGTAGCCCCTGGTTGCTTACCCTTGTTTCATATTGGTTTAAAAACACAAACAAACAAAACCCAAAACAAAACAAAAAACCCAACCTTTTGGGCAAGAATTTTTGTATATAGGAACATGGTCCCCACTCTACTAGGCAAAGGCTGAAAATCCTTCCTTGCACTGAATGTTTACACTAACACACAGCTAAAATTCTTTATAGACCATAGTCTCCACTGAGGTCTTGGATCCAGTGAAAAAGTTCTGTTAATTAAGGCTATGAACACATAAAAATAAACCTGCAGAGATGCCCTGAGCTGGGCTGAGGGGCTCAGCTGTGCGCTGCGGTGGGTCCAGTGGAGCTGCATGGAACTGGCTGTGCCAGGCACGAGGTAGCCTCAGCCTCTCCTTAAGGAGACTGTCCCTGCAGCCCCACCTCCACCAAAACCTTCATGTTTACCCCCATTACAGGGCAATCCCAAGCACAGCTACAGGCTGGGCAGCAACTGGATTGAGGCTGGCTCTGAGGAGAAGGACTTGGGGTGTTTGTTGGTTGACAAGAAGCTCAACATGAGCTGCTTCAATGTGTGCTTGAGCCCAGAAACCAACCGTGTGCTGGGCTGCATCAAAAGGAGCATGAGCAACAGGTCAAGGGAGGTGATTCTCCCTCTCTACTCTGCTCTCGTGAGACCCCACATACAGTCCTGCATCCAGCTCTGGGGCTCCCAACACGACGGACATGGAGCTGTTGGAGCAAGTCCAGAGGAGGCCGCAAAGATGATCAGGGGCTGGAGCTCCTCTCCTGTGAAGACAGGCTGAGAAACTTGGGCTTCTTCAGCCTGGAGAAGGCTCCAGGCCTGCCAGTACCTAAGGGGGGCACAAGAAACCTGGAGAGGGACCTTTTACAAGGGTATGTAGTGACAGGGCAAGAGGAAATGACCTTAACCTACCAGAAGGGAGATGAGCTCTGTGGCAGAAGCTCTTCCCTGGGAGGGTGCTGAGGCGCTGGCACAGGGTGCCCAGAGAAGCTGTGGCTGCCCCATCCCTGGCAGTGTTCAAGGCCAGGTTGGACACAGGGGCTTGGAGCAACCTGCTCTAGTGGAAGGTGTCCCTGCCCGTGGCAGGGGTTGGAACTGGATGAGCTTTAAGGTCCCTTCCAACCGGAACCATTCTGTGATTCTATGACGTATGACACAAACCAACATCAGCTATAGAAATGATGACTAAACAAAGTCACACCAACCAATCTTGACATTTAGGTTTCAAAGCAACTAAAACTAAATTTTTTTGCCTCCAAGGAGGACAGAAGAGTTTCACCCTCAAATACCAGTCACCAGAACAGCTTTTTGCTGCTGCTGCAACAGCTCCCAGGTTGCCAGTCTTGTCAAGTAATTCAGGCTGCTGGAGGAAAAAAGAGTTACTGTCTTCAGCAACACAGCCAGTCCTGCAGCACCCTACCAGCTCTATGAAACAGAGAAGCTGCTCACACCTAGCTCATGAACACCTACTACCTCCTGCTGCCTTGCTGCTGGGAACATTCATCCCGCTGCACAGACAAGCTCAAGACAGCATCTGCTAACACAACATTCAGTTTCTCTTGGCCTCTCTGTATATTCAGCTGAGCTCTGCCTGACTCGACGATGAGGAGGAGAAAAAATAGCATCCCGTCACTCCAAGCGAAAGGGAAACGGTTTCATTGAGAAGCCTTAAGCTGGCTGTGGCAAAGCTGCCAAAGCAGTCAATAGCATCCATGTATATCTCAGCCCTGCTTACCTCTCTGCACCTACTTTGACAGAAATTAAAGACAAGTCTTTAGAGTCACTAAGGTTTCGTACCACCTCCTGCTCCCATGCTATAGAGTCAGTTTTTCAAGTGGTTTCCTCCACATGATGCAGACCTGCTCATTGTTCTACCAAAGGGCAGCAGAACCTATGCTAGGATTACTTCCAAAGCCCATGCTTTTACAGAAAAATAAGGAACAAGCATGAGAAACAGCAAAGAACATCTGAGCGCCCTTGCCAGCCAGTCCACAGATTTCTTGTTTGATCCCAAAGAAGTTATTTCACTGGTGTACCACTCGCCGGGAACACCAATCAGCAGCTCAGGTACTTTCCAAACCAGACATCGTATTTTCCATTCAACAGCCCTTAAGTGGTTTTCCTTCCATGAACAAGTAAGTTTACAAGTGTCCAAATGCAAGTAAACAGTTCTTGTTGACAAAGTCAAACCAAAATAGTGAAAAACCCAAAGGGGTAAGTTAAGTAAACCCATTCAAAGTGCAAAGGGTAACTGGAACAGCTGATGGCAGCTGTTCTACCTCTAAACTTTCACTACTAACATAGTCACTAACAAACAGAGCAGATTACTCCTTGAGCACATGGGAAGATTTTACAAGTGTCCAAATGCAAGTAAACAGTTCTTGTTGACAAAGTCAAACCAAAATAGTGAAAAACCCAAAGGGGTAAGTTAAGTAAACCCATTCAAAGTGCAAAGGGAAACTGCAACAGCTGATGGCAGCTGTTCTACCTCTAATCTTTCACTACTAACATAGTCACTAACAAACA
>NW_009924964.1:995-12823 GCF_000696875.1 Nestor notabilis | reverse complement strand
GAGCCGCCGCTGGGACGTGTTCTGCCGGCCAGGCCTCAGTCGACCATGGCCCCGCCGCAGCCCCCCGAATCTCTGAGTGTTTTCAATGAGTGTGTGTGGGTTATTTTCTTAATACACTCTTAATTGTTTTTAAATGCAAGCTGTGCGAGGCAGGGACCTCTTTTCCTAAGCAGTTACGAAGTGAGCTACAAAATTTGAACCCAGTTGCATTCCAAGTGTCATGGTAGCACAATTAAAGCGTTAATATGTGTAGATAGTTCTGCTGGTAGAACTGTCAAGAGAATTGTGACCTGTGTGGCGGCATAGTGTCATGCTTTACAAAACAAGGAAAACAAAACCATAGAACTCCCTCATTTTTGCAAAATGCATAGATCTGGGGATTTTGTTGTTATTTTAAGCTAAAAATGCCCTGTGACATAACACTTCATAACAGAGGAGCTGCTTAAATATACTTTGCAAACGAATCCTAACTTTAGGAAAGTGTGTCTCGGGTGAATGAGACTTGGCATGTCTGCACGAATCTTTTAACACATGGCTGTGATGAGTGGAGTAGCAGACTGGAGGAAAGAAACCATTCGAGGTGCAAATGCATGCACTTTTTTTAGGAAGTGTTTGACGCTTACTTTATGGTAGGATTTTCTGGTTGACAAGAAGTGGGTGTGTGTTACCATGATTCAGAGTTTAGACCAGTAGTCAGGTAAAGATGAGTAGTGACTTCAGTGTGGCTTATAACAATGGTTTGGTGTAATTAAATAGAGTTATTATATTGGACTCTATTAACCTGGTTAACCTTAAATCTTAACCATGACAGAGTTTTCATGTAAAGAGCTTACATACAAAGTACAAGATGTAATGTAGAGTGTATTCTTCTTGTTTAACCTTTTTTTTTTTTTTTTCTTTTCTTTTCCCCTTCTTAGAAGTCCAGTCATAGTCAAATACATTGGAAGAATACTTTCCGACATAAGTTTAAATGCTCTGTATTCAGATTTCATAAATCAGTTAAGGGCAGGATTTTTTAAAATAGTGGGGTTTTTTTTATTTGTTTATTTGTTTTTAAACCTATATGCCTACCACATATAAAAAGGTCAGCATTATTCTCAATATTGCAATACCTTGGTCTTTACAAACGTTGTTAACAATTTCCGAATCTAATAATTGGCTGGCTGATCAACAGTGATGGTAGAACCTGGGAAGCAAACCCACTGTCCAGCTCAAGGCATTTTTACTTTACAAATACAGCACAAAGTTCCTCTGTCTGCTGATAATGCACAGTTTGAATTCTCGTGCAGTAGTATTGTTACAGCTACTGTCAGTTTCTGTGCTGTAAGTAGTTCAGTAAAGACGGCTGAAGGCAAGAACAGTACACAGCGGGTTGGTCTTGTTTAGCCTGAATGAGGAGAGGTGTTTGGCATGAGTCGCTGATATGATACCAGCAAACATGTCCTGAATTTCAGTCTTTTGGGATTTGCCATGAGTTAACACACCTCTTAATCCTTGTCGATCTCTATCCTGTGTAAGGTTCAGTACCATACGCGACTGGTACTGTTGCAAAAGTCATGCTCATAGCTTGTGAAGTGCCTGTGTTACAGCTGAAACATGTCACTTTTTCTGCTAAGTCACTTAGACCCTAATGTAAAAGTTATACAACTTCCTTAATGTTGTTTTAAAGCTAAAATATAGACATATTTTAAAAACCTGTTTGGCTGGAGGCCCATTTTAGAGTGGCCGGCAAAAGTAATAAACTATCCTCAAAGATTTCTGCTCAATAAAATTTGAGAATATGAAAAC
The DNA here is from genome assembly GCF_000696875.1 of Nestor notabilis. NCBI lineage: Eukaryota > Metazoa > Chordata > Aves > Psittaciformes > Psittacidae > Nestor > Nestor notabilis. The sequence goes on along the minus strand of NW_009924964.1, from coordinate 11,035 downwards.
AAAAAGTTCCTGGTTTAGCTTTTTAGTAGTGTTTTCTACACCCTATGACTGTGGCATTTGACACTGCATGTAGCTCAAAGAAAAGCTACATGCTTTGAGCGTTTTAGGCCTCTGACCCAATCCACAGCATTGACTTCTGTTGTTTTGTGTTTTGATCAGAGCAGTGGAAGTTTACAGTGTGACCAATATCCTGCACTGCTGAAAATTTCTGGAGAGACTTTTTTATCGGCAAAACAGCACTTTACTGGTGTACTTTATTTCACTTGGAGTTCTTGAAGTAAGCTTCGTGGACAAAACCTGAATGGCAGCTGTAAGCTGTGATCACACCAAATCCTGATGTGGGGAAGGCCAGTAGTTCTAGAAGCTTTGCTGTACTTAAATTCCTTACTGTTTGTGTGGCCAGCTGGAATCCAACTTACATAAAAAAAAATTACATATATCTATATATACACACACACGTGTATTTATACTGCATTTATGGCTTCACAAAAATACATTCATACAATACAGTCCTATATTGTTCAGACTGGGAGAGCCGTTGAGGGAAGGTATTTCTCCTGCGGCCATCGACGAGTAAATACTTCATGTGGAATATTCTCTTGTATTAGCTCTTTCGTTTGCAAAGAGGACGTCTTGGCCAAAGACTTAAGATCTTACCTGATTAAATAATTTGAGTTAAAGAACTGATGTTTCTGTATAAATTGGGTACTAAACTGTATGCTCAGAGGAAACACATGTAGCATATATGTTTCTGTGTAAACAGAATTGTATTCTGTTGTGAGGAAATACACTGAGAATATATTTTAAGTTTAAATTTTTAATTATATTGGTACAAATAATGGGACTGCTCTATTTGAGGGCTTCTGTGTACTACTGCTTGAGACATAAACTGTTGTGTAGTGGGAGTAGTAAAAAAACCAAGGCAAATTATTTGCTAAGTTGAAAGGGGTGGCTGTCCATTGCCTGAGACTAGTTGTGTAAGTTTTGAATGTTTCTTATTTTTAAATTAGTAATACTAGTAAGTGGAGAACATGCTGTAAATATATATGCAAGGCTGTTGGGAACCCACATAGCAGCCATTTTGGAAATACCTTGCCTACCATGCTTCTTCTTTTTTTTTTTTTTTTTTTTTTTTTTTCCCATTTCTATGTGAGAAACAGTCTCTACCAAGTTTGTAAAGCAGGAAAAATCATCTTGATCTTTGGTGGCAGAATTGTTAACGAGGAGCTCTAGCGAGCCTGCTTTCCTCTGCCCGCAGCCATCAGTAAGCGGTGCAGTTAGCAGTGGTGAAATGGTGCCTTAGTGCTGTAAGGACAAACACCCTAGTGTGAATTTCACTTCTGAATAGATATATATCAAAGTATGTCTTAAGTGTACACCTTAGCTAGCCATATTGCTGCACATCAGATGTGAAAGTAAAAATAAATGCGTGAAGCACCAGGCAGAGAGTATAAAATCTAAATCTGAAAACCACGTCTCCAGACAGTCTATTATCCAAAATCCTGGACCCCATGCATATATGGGAGCATACATACATGTTTTATTTTTGATCCACAGTATTTCCTGTAGGCAAGAAATCAAAGATCTTTTCGAGTTATAAATGACAATAAGTAGGGAAGCCAGTACTTCAGATTGCTGGTATTCTGGGTACGAGTAGCTCTTTGATGTCCAAATGAGAGTGGGAAGAATGTCTAAAATGAACAATAAATTATGTAAAATTATTGATGAAATGCAGAACTTGGAGGAGAACAGGCAAGGCTAGGCATTAAGTGTGCGTGTTTTTTTTTTTTTGTTTGTTTTTTTTTTTTAGGGTTAAGACACAGACAGAAAGAACACAAACAGTTGAGACAGATAAATCCTGAAGCAAGTTAGTGCTGTATAAGTAACTTTGATTTAGATATTTGCGTGTGTGTAGGTCTACATATAGTCAAACATATGTGCAAAATTTAATAAATGTGATTAGCAGGAATTTTCTCACTGGCATTTCATATGCAACTGGATTTAGTATCTTCATACCTTAATTTTGCTGAATTGTAGTTTTGCTGAATAGTTATTAAAAATGGTTGGAAGAAAAAAGTTAAATTGACAAAAAGGAAAGAGAAATTTAATAAGTTTTGCATTTGGAAACATCTTTATATATTGTGTCTGTCTAACAGTGCAACCAGTGTACCTTCACATGTTGTTTTCGAGTTTTGTTCCAAGAATTTTTTTTTTGCAGTTTGATGGCATGTTTGTGCAACAGGCTGTCTGTGTTAATGGCCTCTATGTACAAGTTTGATACTGCCATAGATACTGTGGGAATGTTTTCTTCTTAGAGGTACGACAGTAGTCCTTAAAAAGGTTACTTTGGCCATGCCTCTGGCAACAGAAAATTCATGATGGTTGTGCCCTTTATGAATAAAATACTCCAGAACACGATTTCTTTCATAGGCATTATTAGAAGTGGTGGTTGAGGAGGAAAAACCCCACTTCACTTAACTTCACGCCTAAGTAGTTGGATTCAGATTTAATATGATGCAGTCTTTTATTCCTTCAGTGGGATGAAACATTTACTAAATTGATGTTCTATGATGGGCATTACTCACCCTGGCAGAATTTAGTGGCCAACTGCGTTGGAATGAAGGCTGAAGACTTCACTGTTGGCGTTTGGTATTTTTCTCAACCTGAAAAGGCAAAGAAAAGCCTCTCCTTCAGAGAACTGACTTTTTTTTGGTTCATCCTCCTAGAGCCTAATAAAATGTATGTAATAGAAACAGAACCGTGGTAAAGCCATTGTATAGAACTTCCTGAATGTCACAAAGCATTGTGAGTACATGTAAGAGTACACGTTTGGGAATGCTGAAAACTCAGAATGGAGTGAATAGCTACAGCAGTGATGGTATGCGATTGTAGTGGCAGAATATTTGAGAGAAAAAACAGTGGAGTAGCTCTGTTTCTAGGACCAGCTCTTAGAAAAATACCGCCTTTTTCCTGTTCTTTTCCAATCACATTGGTTTGGAGGAGGTGGGAAAGCCTCAGAGTTGTGTGTAAAGGATGTTATTATGGAGCTCTTGACAATGGAGATCTTGATTCTGTTTTCATAGTGGTTTATTTACCAGGTGACACCTTTGTAAATGAAACAGGAATAAAGTCCATATTGCGTTGTGAAAATAAGGTGGTTTTTGTATCTTGCCTGGTGAATATAATTAAACAAGGGCTTTCTCAGAAGCACCATCATTTTGTAATTTAAAACTAAAATCTTAATTGAACTACAGATCCTCATGCCATCTGATACTTAGTGTCATATTTGCTATATATTTTTCTGCTTTGTTACCTACTTTACATACAAATTTTCCAGAAAACAAAAATTCAACAAGTAGTTGAACATACTGCATCTTAGATATTCTGTTTCTTTTCAAGGTTTACACAAAGAATATGTTGTAAGATGGGTTTGCAGAATAAGTAATAACAGCAATATTCTGTGGAATTCTGTGGTTTGTGATTTCCCAGGTGAAAATTTTGCCACTTACCGTGTTTGTCTGCTGGATTGCAGTTTAATGCAGTCAATTTGTGAGTATAACTTGTGTGTGGTTTGAAATAAACTGAAGTTCTCCAAATAAACAGTAACCTCTTATTGGCTTCCGAGAATAATTTCTTGTCCCAATCTTGCTTTAAGAAAACTTTAACAGGATATATGCTTTTGTTACTAAGTCAGTTTTCTTTTTTGTTGTGATTTAAATTTAAAGACAGGATTTGTGAAAGTGACTGTAGGGATGGTGCTGGCCTATATAGTAATTATTTCTGGCAAGGCATAAAAAATTGGTCATTCTTGGGCCTGAAACCAGCAAGGCATGTGATACGAATGCTCCTCCATACCTCTTGTTGTCAGACCACGGTTTGTGACATTTGTAGACATCCTTAAGGACCACAGGACGTTGCTAAAGCACAAAGCTACTTTGCATCTTCCTCTCTATGAATCTATTTCATGATTAAGCTTTTAAAAGTCACAACCCCCGATATGCAACTGCAGTTTCATGGTAGCTGTGACATTATTTTACTATCCATGCTGTGAATTTCATTCTATAGTAAAATTAATATTATATTGGCCTTTTAAGTTGGTTGTCAGTGGAGAATAGGGAAGCTACACTTACAGCATCTGTATGCAATCTTAGCGACAAGTAGGACCCTCTGGAAAGCTGTTACTGTTGGGGCAGAACTAATCATTCCATGTGAAATTATGTAAGGAGAATTAGCTCTGACTCTACCTCATTTCCTTTCATACCGCTGTGAAAATAAGCTTAGAAACGTCAAACCTTCCCTCCTCATTTCTCCAAGTACTTTATTAAATATTTCTTTTTATTAAGGCTTATTTATTGTAGGTGCTAGAAAGGAAAATAACTAACTGTATTTCTAGGTACTAATGGGATGTGCATCCTTGCCCAATTTGGCAGTTTTGATTTCTTTCTCAGGACTGGATTCCCAGAATTGGTTGCCATTGCCTTCTCTGTACTTTGACTTTATTTCCCTGGTGGATCATTCAGAGTACTTCATATTTAAGGTAGCATGCTTGATGTGATAGAAAATTGTCAATCACAGACTGCCTTGGCTATTTAGAAAAAAGAGATATCAAAAGCCTGTGTGGAGCTCTAAGGAGCAGTCAGGTCACCTGCTGATTTGCCTGGCAGGAGCCTAAACTTGTACAGCCTTTAGGTTTAGAAAAGAAAAGGCAGATCTCTGGAGGTCATCTGTTCAACAATAAGACCCTGTTACATGTGCGAGCATATGGTGTTCATTGTAAAGCCAGATAGATGTGTATAGATGGTTTCTTACATGTTCATCTTACAAGTCTTAAAAACAATCAGTGATAATTTCTGTAAGCCCTCCATAACCTAATTGTTGTTTAAGTATCCCAAGAGGTAGCATGTTTCCTCTAATACTTTTTTTTTTCCCCCTAACCCTTTGCCGTAGTGGGACATGATAGTAATTTTTGTAACTGCTGTTAACCTGTTTTGAAGCCTTGAAGCCTGTGCCCTCTTTCTTTACTATTTTTTTGTTTGGTTGTTCTTTTCCCTACTTAGCAAGCCCATTTTCCTTTAACTTTCCCTGATTGCTTAGGTTTTCTTCTGAGCTTTTCCCTGTTTCCTACATCTATATATTCAGACATGAACAGAATACACATTCTTGGTCAGTCAGTATCAGTGATGAATAGAGTAAATATAACCATCTTTTGCGTATGATGCTCCCGTTATCTTTCACTTCTTTTTTCCCATAAATCTTTCACTTTTTGCATTCAATTCAGTATTAATAGCCCAATTTCACTTTTGCAATTAATCCCTTCATCCTACTTTTTTAAACTAACTCTGCTTCCCAGAATGCTTGCAGCCCTTCCCAGGTAACTACAAAATTTTGCAGCTACATTATTCATCATCCAAGAAATAAATGAAAACATTAATCCTACACTGAAAATGCTGTCTGCATTATTATCTGAGGGCCAAGAGGTAGAAGCTTGTTATAGTTGGAGTCCTGCAACCAGTACCTTGCTGCAGACCTGACCTTTGGAGATGAAGTCATGGAATGGCGTGGTTGTGCTTTGACCCCTTCATTACCTGTCGGGCTGTTTTCTGGTCTTGGTTGCTTATGTTCTTGTCCATCCTGTACTGGGGAGCCTGGAACTGGACAAATGAAGTCAGAGATCTTGTAACTATAGGTGTTTAGAGAGTGAATCTGCAGTGAGATAAAAGAAAACAAATTTGGAAAACGTTTGCATGGATCTGCACACCTGGGTTGATGTTGGTTCGGTTCCCGGGAGTTGTGTGTAAAAATCACCTGTAATTAACTGGACAAAGATATATGTGCACACTTCCATTTCTGAGTAAATTGAGATGCACACATGTACAAATGGTCCTTTTTCATGGCTGCTAGGTTAACACTTTAAGAAAAACAAATCTTTGATTGAACAGATACCAGTATTTGAAGTGTTATTTTGTGAATTGTGTAGACAATAGGAGAAAGGGAAGAAAGAGGGTATGTCTACTTCAGACCCTTTTCTGTCTTGCTATTTGCTTGGAGTGTAGTCTGAATTGTTTTTATGTGTTTTAGTATACCTGACATAATCAGAAACAGTTTATTTTATCCTCTGCAGTGGTATTTCCAGAAATGAAGCAACCAAGAGAAGCTGCTAGAGAGTTGGAAAGTTGCAAGGGTGGTAGCTTACAGTTAAGGCAGATGTGATTGCAACATCTGCGCCTTGGATAGCTTCAGTCTGATCCGCCTTCTATCTTCAGGGTTTCTGGGATTCCAGAAGCGCAATTGGTGCAGATAAGGCATGTCCTTTGAGGTTTTAAAATGCTTCTGCTTAGATTGTAAGGCTCTTCCTTATTAGGCCCACAGGAAGCACATCTCCTACTGTGCAGCCAAATTGGTATTATTAAATACTACTTCTCAGACTCTCCAGTGGTAAGTCTTCTCCATGGTGGCTTTATTTGGGTGGTTACCTCTGTGTATTGACTGGTTGAGTATGTGGCCTCAACGTGTAACTGTGCATGGTAATTTCTGACTTGCGAGCTGTGGTTGGATCCAAAGAGCAGTTCATAGAGGGCTTTTCACTTTTTTCCTTAGATTGCACTCTCCAGTACTAAAACTTGGAACTTCTAAGTTGGAATCTTCATTAGAACACAATGAGGAATAATAGGAAGAAAATTCCCAAAGCCTGCATCAGACAAAATTTGTTTATTGATTCTTCCCTTTGCTAACTTGTTTTTGTAAAATGGGTCTTTGCCCATTATTCTCAGTGCAGGAGCTGCATTTGTTTCTGGGTAGCATAAAATTCTGCATATTCATTCCTGGGTTGTTAAGAAAACCCTGGCCTGTTCCATCGTCTTTGAGTAGCAGTTGTATGTCTACTTTATGATCTCGGGTCTCTTATACATACGCTTGAGTTCCCTGCTTGCTGTGCTTCGCCTCTGCTGTTGTGTCCTGCTCTTGAAGGCTGTGCTAGGTGAGATGTGCTTGCTTTTCTTTTACCTTTCAGGTGAGCTCCTCTGGCCCACTGTGCAGCCTGTGGGAAGACACAAGCCGATGGTCTTCCTCTGCTCCAGCTATAACCTTTTTGAAAGGACTTCACTTAATGCAGTGCCCAGCGGGCAAAGCAGGTATGCTCTGTGGGAGTGCAACAGAAAACAGAAATGGAAAGATTTATTGCTGTAAGTTCAGGAATATGTTCTGCAGAAGAAACAGCCTGTAAGTAATATATTAAAAGGGGAACTGGATGAAACATGAAGACAACCTCCAAATGAGAAAAGCAGGTGGTTTGCATTATTTCCTTCATGTTTAGTTTTTATGTTGGTGTCATCATAACAATGCATGACAAATGAATATGCTTTTCTCTCAGTGATGTTTAAAATTTGATTACCTGAATATTTATGTTGTTCAGTACTTTGAAATATTTGGTGAGTTTTATGCATCACTGGAATCACAGAGTAATTTTGGAAGTTGAACAGTATATTTCATTGCAGACTATCCTAAAATTATTTCTTAATCATTTGGATGCATTAGTATTACATTTAAAAGTATAAGCTATGAAAATGTAGTTAGTAAATTCTGTGCAAGAAGTGAACTCTCTTCTGTTTTCTAGCATTAATTATGCAAGTTTGAAATTTCTCAGTTTGCTGTAAAGGTAGGGCTTCTTATTTGTATGTAGCCATTGAAATGAATTAGCAGTGCAAGAAAATACTAATAAATGAGGGATGCCTGGAGTTGGCTCAACTAACAGACAATTTAATTCATCCATCATCAGGGATGATGTTTCTTAGCAACACAAAGTATTTTCAGTTGGGGTGCTTTCACGAACTTTCACATTTTTCTTCAAATACAGCCTTGGTACTGTTTTATATGACCTGAAGTTTGTCCATCTGTCCTGAAGCTCCCAATACTTTTCCATTCCTTCCAATAACCAAATGATCTGATACACACTTTTTTTTCGGCTTAATACATAACTTGACTTAGAGAATCATTTAGCATGTCAGATTTTCCAAAGGTTTCTGGGAAATTATTTGCTGCTGTGTATAGTAAAGCTAAAAGTTATTGAAAATGTGTTATAGTTTCGTAATAAAACAGATAAAAATATTGGCTTGGGAGCTAACTAAATGCTTTCTGATAGCCGTAGCCTCAGGGGGGATACTTGAATCATCTGTAATAAAGAGATATCTTTGATATCTTTTGGTGAATTGACTAGTATTCTGTTTAGATCATAATTTATGGAAAACCTGGCTTGATACACAATGTTACATTATCAAATTGTTTGGGTGTAAGAATTGCCTTTATGTATGGTTAGGATTTTCAGTGTTTATTCTTTTAATGTGCTCTATGAAATTAGAAGAAGCTGTTGATATATTAAGACTCTACCTTTATTTCTTGCTTTCCATTTTTTTTAATGTGTGAAACTGATCAGTACAGGTACAGCTCGGAGCTGCTGGGTAGATTTGGCTTGCTTAATAAACCCCTTCAGGTATATAACTAGTGTTACTCAGTACTGAGAGCAAGCATCTTCCAAATACAATGTATTATTTTGCTTTGAGAAATAATATTTTTTTTTTTACTTTTCGGTAAACTGCTCTGAAAACTTACATAATTCTATGTGTGGATGATAACTAAGCCCCTGCTTATTTCTTGCTTTGAGAGGAAAATTTTAGTGGTTATAGGATGAAAGCAGTGTGTAGTGGTAAGTGCTTGAAAAATGTTGTGATGAGTTAATGATTACTTAGCTTATTTTACAAAGAAGGTGTACAGCAAACATTTTAAATAGTGGAAAAAAATATTACAGAAATACTGGTTTGATTCTTCCTCATAGTTAACACCCCCACACATAGTTAACACCCCCCTGCATTGCAGCTCACACCATCTTAGCTTTATTTTACCAAGTTTTCATAGAATCATGGAATAGTTAGGGTTGGAAAGGACCTTAAGATCATCTAGTTCCAACCCCCCTGCCATGGACAGGGACACGTTGCACTAAACCATGTCACTTACGACTGTCCAACCTTGAACACTGCCAGGGATGGAGCATTCACAACTTCCTTGGGCAACCTGCTCCAGTGCCTCACTACCCTCACAGTAGAGAACTTCATCCTTTTATCTAACCTAAAGTTCCCCTGTTTAAGTTTAAAGCCACTACTCCTTGTCTTATCGCTGCAGTCCCTAATGAAGAGTCCTTCCCCAGCATCCCTGTAGGCTCCCTTCAATACTGGAAGGCTGCTCTGAGGTCTCCACACAGCCTTCTCTTCCCCAGGCTGAGCAGCTCCAACTTTCTCAGCCTGTCTTCATACGGGAGGTGCTCCAGCCCCTTTATCATCCTCCTGGCCCTCCTCTGGACTTGCTCCACCAGCTCCATGTCCTTCTTATGTTGAGGACACCAGAACTGGACACAATACTCCAAGTGAGGTCTCACAAGAGCAGAGCAGAGGGGCAGGATCACCTCCTTTGACCTGCTGGTCATGCTTCTTTTGATGCAGCCCAGGATATGGTTGGCTTTCTGGGCTGCAAGTGCACACTGAAGCTGGCTCATATCAAGCTTCTCACCAACCACCACTACCCCCAAATCTCTTCTCTGCCCAACCTGCCTGGGATTGCCCTGGCCCAGGTGTAGGACCTTGCACTTGGCTTGGTTAAACTTCATAAGGTTGGCATCGGCCCACCTCACAAGCATGTCCAGGTCCCTCTGGATGGCATCCCTTCCCTCCAGCGTATCAACTGAGCCACACAGTTTAGTGTCATCGGCACACTCGCTGAAGGTGCATCAATCCCACTGTCCATGTCACCAACAAAGATGTTGAACAAGATTGGTCCCAGCACTGACCCCCGAGGGACACCACTTCTAACTGGTTTCCAACTGGACATTGAGCCGTTGACCACAACTCTTTGCATGCAGCCATTCAGCCAGTTTTTTATCCAGTTAGTGGTCCATCTGTCAAATTGATGTGTCTCCAATTTAAAGACAAGGATGTTGTGCAGGACAGTGTCGAAGGCTTTGCACAAGTCCAGGTAGATGACGTCAACTGCTCTGC
>NW_009924964.1:0-303 GCF_000696875.1 Nestor notabilis | reverse complement strand
GCAGAGGTGAGACTGACTGGTCTGTAGTTCCCTGGGTCTTCCATTTTCTTCTTCTTGAAAGTGGGGGTTACATTTCCCTTTTTCCAGTTGTTGGGAACTGACTGACATGATTTTTCAAATATAATGTACAGTGGCTCAGCAGCTTAATTCACCAGCTCCTTCAGGACCCGCAAATGCCAAATCCGCCTGGCCTTTTCAAGGTCCTTCCTTTTGACCTGGAGGTTTGATGATAAAACTATATGAGCCCCAGAGCCCCTAACCACCTCTCCCAGGGCTCTGTAGTCCTTCTTATGTTCTCCAGGA
>NW_009924963.1:8105-32394 GCF_000696875.1 Nestor notabilis | reverse complement strand
CATGGCACGCTCACTCCCTTCTCTCCACAGCCACTCAGCCAGAGATTTCTGTAGCTTTCAATACAGCCATTGAGCTAAGGACAGGGAAGCACAGCCAGTGTCAGCCTGTACCATGCCATCTTCCCACAGGCAGCTGGAGGCTCCCCACAGCCATGGGCAAGGGGAGCTCCATGCCTCTCACCCTCCCTATGTGAAATTGGAATAAAATGTTCTGATCCATGAACCATTGGCTGATTCTTCTGCTTTGTGTGGTCTTTGGGGGCAAATCTCCTGGGTCCTTTCCTTATTGTCATACAATTATAGAATATTTTAGATTGGATGGGACCTTCTAATCCAACACCTCCTGCCATGGGCAGGGAAAACTTCCACTAGACCAAGTTGCTCAAAGCTCCATCCAACCTGGCCTGGAACCCTTCCAGGGATGGGGCAGCCACAACTTCTTTGGTCAACCTGTTCCAATGTCTCACCACCCTCACAGTGAAGAACTTCTTCGTAATATCTAAATATAGCCTCTTGCAGTTTAAAGTCATTCCCTCTTGTCTTATCAGTACTTGCTCTTATAAAAAGTCCCTCTCTAAATTTCTTGTAGGCCCCTTTAAGTATTGGAAGTCTGTTGTAAGTTCTCCATGCAGCCTTCTCTTCTCCAGTCTGAACAGCCCCATCTCTCTCAGCCTGTCTTCATATGAGAGCTTCTCCAGCCCTCTGATCATCTTCGCGGTCTCCTCTGGACTTGTTCCAGCAGCTCTATGTCCCGCTTGTGTTGGGGTCCTCAGAAGTGAATGCAGCACTGCAGGTGGGACAATCACCTCCTCGACCTGCTGGGCATGCTTAAATTCTGCTCGTTCCTGTAGTCCCCTTCAAATATGACCTAATAAGTTTTATATAATCCTCAAATGTTCTTCCCCTAGACAGTGATCTTTGTCACCCTGGCAGTGACCTCTCAGCCTGTGAGGTGGTGGAGAACCTCTCCCTTTGACACATGTTGACAGTGGTCACAGCACAGCTGGAGTGAAGCAGAGGCAGGTCAGGGATAACTGGGTCCAGTGCTCCTGATTCATCACACTTAAGCTTAGGCTTCTATAATCACATGTCTAACGTAAACTGCTCAAACAGTCTGCCTCTCCAGTTAGTAATGAAAAGGAACACTTCTGTCCCTAGGCATGCAGTTCGGGCTCTGCAGTTCAGATTGCTCTCTGGAGCTCACGTCTGTCTCTGTAATTAGCGGTAGTTTTGATCAGCCTTCTTGATTAACTTTGATATACCTGGAAATGGTTGAAAGCAACCCTGGCTCTAGGAACAGAAATTCTCTTCGTCATGGATTTCTGGCTTGTAGGGCTCTATGCAGGGTGAAGTACAGCATGAAGAGTGAAAAGAAGATGGTGGAAAAATAAAGCAAGATACAATTTTGTATAAAAAGTAAAAACTGTAATAAAAGTAAACTAAAAAAAGTAAACACTTCTCTGATAAGCTAGCAATCTTGTTGTCAATTACATCCATATATACATATCAGTATGTTAAATACTATTCTGTCATTTGCAGAAACACAGATTGTGCATGGGCTTAGGTTTGCTGACTGATGCTGAAGTACCTACACATTCCATATATTTATAAAAGAAAAAGTGTTTCTAGTGCGGTAACACTACATGCTTTCCAACACTGTTACACATTTCATTACCTTATCATGGAAACCAGAAGTTTGTCTCTTCTTACCAGGGTCAACCTCAAACTGATTTTTTCTATGGAAGAAATAGAAGTTGTCTAAGGAAAAACAAACAAACAACAAAAACAAATGACAGAAATGAACAACAAACAGATGAATTATGTTGTTGCTTGTGTAAAGATTAGTCAATTAGTCTGTGTCCTGGGTTCAGCTACAGCAGTCATTTTTTCTCCTTCTTAGTAGCTGGTGCAGTGCTGTGGTTTTGACTTTCAGTCTGGGAACAACGCTGATAACACCGATGTTTTTAGTTGTTGCTCAGTAATGTTTACTCTGATCAAGGACTTTCTCAGTTTCATGCTCTGCCAGAGAGGAGGGGAAGCCAGGAGGAAGCAGAGACAGGACACCTGACCCAAACTGGCCAAAGGGGTATTCCATACCACAGCACGTCATGCCCAGTATATAAACTGGGGGGAGTTACCCGGAAGGCCCAGATCGCTGCTCGGGTCGGGCTGGGTATCGGTCGGCGGGTGGTGAGCGGTTGTGTCCTTTTCCCTTGTTATTCCTCTTATCATTATTATTATTATTGGTAGAAGCAGTGGTTTGTATTACACCTTAGCTACTGAACTGCTGTTATCTCAACCCTTGGGAGTTACATTCTTTTGATTCTCCTCCCCACTCCTCTGGGAGCTGGGGAAGGAAGAAGTGGGGGAGTGATCAAGCGGCTGTGTGGATCTGAGTTACCAGCTGGGCTTAAACCATGACAATGTGCTCTAACAGCATATGCAAATAGCTCGGAAAAGCTTTGGTTACACTTATGCTGCCAACAGGATCCTCTTCCAGGTGTAACCTCTGCGAAATGGTGCACAGTAGCACAGGCTCACCTTCCATAGCAAACCAACCATGTACACACTGCATGATATACTTAATGAATTGCATGAACTAACCCTACAAAAATTTATCCTGTGTGTTTCTGCAGTTTAAAATATCTGCTGTTACGCAATGTCTGTGTTGAAACCCTCCAGAAGAGTGTACTTCTAGCCACATGTGAGTAGGTACTGAACAGCCTGGAGCATGGCACAGAGCATGGCAAGGTACCAGTAGGCACAAACTTGCTGGGGTGCTGCTAGGTAGCAAAGGAGAGATCCAGCCTGGGGAATCTGCCTCCAACAGTGCTCCAGGAGTGGTCGCTGCAGTTAAGGATCCCCAGTGCCATGTATAAGACTCATTCTGGAGGAAGCTGGGAAACAATTAATGTACATGGGTTTTGGTGATCAGGAGATGAGGAGCCAGGAGACAATCAGGAAGCTCTGCCATTTGACAGTGTGGATGAATCCTTGAATCTGTTCCAGCATCCTCCTGTCTAAGTAACATTCTTCTTCATGCAGGAGAAGTTAATGCAAATTATTATTCCCAAAGCAGTGCCATTTCATATCGGAGGGCCAGGCTGTGATAGCTCTGGTCATAGCAGGTAGACCTTATGTTGTTGAGATGTCATTGTCTTTTGAGTGGTGCTCTTCATGGTGTGACATGCATGCCAACATTAATAGAGATGTACCAATATGTCACTGGCCTTTCCAGCTGTTAAACTGTCACCAAAGGTATATTATCACTATTTTTCAAGGGGGTAAAGTGAACCATGAGATAATTATGTGGCTATCTCAAGGTCTTATTTGTCATCCTGAGGGCTATGAGCAGCATTTAGAAGTTCCTCTCTCTGTCCAAGCACTCTCAGCCCTATAACCCTGAACACTTCATACAGACTTTATTAAGACTGTTAGTCACTTTCATATTGAAAAACATCATATATCTTCCCATAATTCCTGAAAATGCATCTATTATAAGTATGGGCTTCCTGTCCATAGACTGACTTCTGTTGTCATAACTAAGAAAAATTATAAACAACCTGGTGTCAATGAAAACTGCAAACAGCTCATGATTAATTCAGCTCACCTGGTTACCTTCCACCTACCCACACATAACAGTTTACTGAAGACTTTCAGTATTATGTAGGTAGTGTTGAGACATACACGATGTGCCATAAATGATTATTACTCTATTAGTTGCACTGCAAGAATTGCTTCTGTTTACATCAGCTCAAGATATTTCTAAGAATACCTAATATTTGAACCATCCTCATGTATCTACTAAATATTTTTTCTAAGATTCTGTATCTAAAGGAGAGGTAGATAACCTTATCTTAAACATAACTGAGATTCATAAGACTGTAGAAAGATCGCTTTCATGTTGTCTCTTTGTAAGAAATATTTATTAGGAAAAAAATGACTTTTTCAGAAGTTCCAAGTTATTTTAACTCATTTTACTGAAGCTACTGATAGCAGGCTGTTATATTTTTAGTGAAGTGCAGTTTATCTATCAGTGCTGGAATAAGAAGGCTTCTGAAAGCATTTTCCTTCTGATACCTTTGCTCAGTAAGAGATTTAATGATCAGAGAAACTGCTCAGCTGAAGTTCTTCAAGCTATGAGAGTTTGAACTAAAATGTAGAAGTCCGATGTTTGTATGTACAATGTCTTGGGCATTGTGGTGGCAGGAAAGAGAGAAGCTGTGTCATTCATCTGCAGAAGTTCAGGTTATCTACTGCTTCTGTTATAGGAGCAATTCATTCAGTTGTTAGAAATGTGTCCTGCAACACAAACCTGAGCAGCAGGGATTGGATTGAAAAGAGGAAATAATAACCATGCATAGCAGGTAATTCTTTGCAGTACATGGCATTTATCAGCAACTTTATGAAATTATCTGTTGGTAACTGGAAAAAGGATGTGATACTCCTTCTTACCCCACAGAAATGGTTTTTATATAAACGGTGAGGTCCTGACTGATTTCCTGAGGTGACTTGTGGAGCTGTAGGATGGCGTTTTTTTTCCCAAGGCAGTCAAATGAAAATAACTAACTAACTAACTAAAAGAACTGTTAAATAATTAAATCAATTAAGAGGAAAGCTAAAAGCACTGTTTCATCTCCCTTTCAAATACATTTCCATAGCCAGTTGTGACACTGAAAGAGATTGCCAAAAGTGTGTGACTAATTCATCTTTAATCACGACAGGATATTGATCATGTGATTATGTTTGCTCCTGTTTAGAAAAGTAGCACAGGAAATATTATCTCCAAAATTTTTTCCGCTATTAGGTAATATGTTTTCCCCTTATTTGCATTGTAAAAAGCAGCATCAATTTTGGTCACATCCTCTGAAAAGCCCCAGGTGTAGACTTTTGGGGGTATCCAGGAAGCATGGTATCTCTTCTCACAACCCAGAATTCATTCGCTATCAAGAAAAGTTGATGAAAACATTTTATCAAGATCTTCTGGGAATCACACAATCCTTTTCATGAAAGCTAATCTTTTAATGCAAAAATGTAGTAAAAATGATGGTTACTTGAAAACATTCTACATACTAGCTCTAGAGTCCAAAATAAAAAAAAGGTCATAGTTCTTTGTATCACATTTTATGAAAACTGAAAATTCAGTCTTCCTTAATTGTTACATTAGTTTTCCACAAACCAGAAAGAAGCATGTGTTATCATTTTTCAATTCAATAGATAATTTTCCAGGGAAAAAAAAAGGTAAATAATAACATCTGTTTTGTCAGGGACATGTTCCTTATCTTGGATAATAATTTTTTATCTCTGTAATTGAAATACAACAACTTATTGGACTAAATTAAAGCTTGTGGAATCCTACTGAAACAGATCTAGTGTTTTTTAAACCATATGCAAACCCTTAAGACTACTTGGAAAGACAGCATAGGAAAATAAAAGGACAACTTTTTACCTTTAAAAATGAGTTTCATCTTTTTCAGGAATTTCATATGCGGCATCAACACCAGGTGGCAGTCGTGGCCAGAATGAAGGTTCTAAAAATCGTCTGTTCTGACTTCAGGATGCTTGCTCCAAAAATGCCTTACATAAATAGAGAAGAGGTTTTAAATAAAATCAGACATTCACACACGCTAATGCATGAAACCACATCACAGCAACCAGGGCAGGATTTTTCTGACTAAACCCAACCACGTACCCTGATTTAGTCACTCTACATTCTCCCTGTAATGTCAACAAAGTTATTTCCATAGTGTTATTCCTCTCATCTTGATGCAGACATCTAAAATAGGTCAGATGAACTGTTTTCTCAAAACAGTTATTATTTTCCCTTACGCAGAAAGGGAGCTTAGAGAGACCTGGATCGCATGGCTGGTATGGGGTAAGATTTGGGGAATGTAACCCTATCCTGGGGTTACCAGCACCAGCTTAGAGAAACGGTTGGTGTGTCTGATGGTCTTCTGCAAAATAATACATTACTGGCTTTGTAGACTCCAAACTATGAGATCAGAACTTGTTGATTTTGGGGTAGGTCTGAAGCAGTGGAAGCACAGCCCTACCACATGAAGAGGAAGGGAATCAGCTCTTTTACTCTTTCTCCTCAAGACTTTGGGCTGTCATGACCTGGAGAAGGCTAGTATGTCTGAATTTAGCACTGGGTCAATTATCCTTTCCTTGTATTATTATTATATTAAATCACCTCTGCAGGGGCTCTTCAGGCAGGTATTGTGACAGGATTGGTAAACCCTCTCTCAAAGCAAGGACAGCAATGAAGGTGCCAAGTGGCCCAGGTTGGCAGTGTCTTTTTGCCAAAGCTGAACTCTCACAGGTGCCAAACACTGGGACTGGTTTACAGCCTAAAGTGAAAACAGCCCATGTTTTCAGAGGAGCCTTCTTTCCCCATCCTGTTCATAGCATGCCCTGTTTCAAAGGTCACCTTCCTCCTTATATATCTGTAGTTCTCAACCACCTTTTTTTTTTTTTTCCTTCCACCACTTACCCTGATTTCCTGCTTCATCTTCCTGCCTAGAATGGCTGATATTCTGGGTAAAGTTATTTTTCCATGCTGCGGGGCATGATAAAGATACCCAGCTATTTTACATTCAGAAAGCTGACTTACTTGTCTTTAAAGAACATTATTTCTCCATAGAAAGTGGTGACAGCATCAAAAGTTAAATCAGGGCCACAGGTGTTTGGCAGTGCAGGATCTATTGACTCAGTTGGGTCTTTTACCTCGGTAGTCTCACACATGTCTCTATGGTTCTAGAGGAAAGAAGTGATGTTGCAGCCTGTAGGACTTGATAAATTTTCCTTACTGATCTTTTTCTCTAAAGAAAAGACCATTAGAAGCTGTCAAAACCATCTAGAAAGCTGTTGAAGAAATTTATACAGTTTTCTGATTAGCAGCCTTCTCAAATACATCCTTCTGCTACTCTTGTCAACCTCTTTCTCACTTTTCTTCACACCATTGCCCTCAAAAGATCAATCACGTCCTCAAGCATTTTTCAATCACCTAGAATATGCTGTATGAAAAAAATTTCATAACTGCAGATTTCTTCTTTGATGTCATCCTTTGTGGTGACTTCATCCAGAAGTAGTACAACGTATAATGATAATCTCTTGGATTAAAGAAGTGAGTGTGAAAATTTCTGTTCTCCTTCTTTCAACCTTTTTAAGTACTTGGATAATCTCTTCATATTGACTTTATCTTTTCTTCTTCCAGGAAGAACCTTCTGAGCTGCAAACCCGCAGATTCAGCTTGTGCTGCTGATGAGTAGTGTTTCTTTCAGCAGCTTCCTGGCTGTGCTGCAAACCCTCAGATCTGACTGCACAAATCTAGCCTCAGAAATACCATGTTGCAAATGAAGAGAATGTGTCTTACTTCTAGCTTTTATGTAACAGTCATCCATCTGCAGCACAGCAATGCTGATTCGCTGGCAGGGTTCCTCTTGTCCCGGTCAGCTTGCACAAGGTCACCCTTGCTCTCCAGTGCTGCATATTCAGGGCCTCCTGGCAGTTTAATTCTTCATTTTCTCTTTGGTTTTGGGAGTGCTGTCTGTCCCTATGAGTAGAATCTTCCTTCATATGCAAAACCTACCTAGTAAGGTCTTGAATCCCAGGCACAGAGAACAGCATTAGGCGTATATATCCAGTTTCCTCTGCACTCACAGCAACTGTCTTGAAAATCAGGCCAGGAAGAGACAGTGCAGAAGATCCCTGTCACAACATCTCCAAAGACTTCTGTATAAAACACTTATCCTCCTTCCCAAAAAGCAACATATAACAGCTGCTGCTAATGGGATTGGGATTAGACTAGTATTTGAGCTGCACAGCAAGTGCTTGTGGCTTAGCTGTCGAATGTCCAGGTCTGGACATATTGCTTTGCTGTAGCATTTAGGAGTGACTAGTATATGTGACTGAAGGGCCAGGAGAGTAGATGCTTCCAGGACTCTTTTTGCTTCTTGTGCTCTTGACATTTTCATGTTAGTACAAGCTCACACAGTTAATACTCCACAACAATCCTGTTAAACTGTCAGTGAAGTCTTTAAGACATTTTTGCCTGAGTTTTCATATGCATGAGATTGGGTTTGGACAACAGTTGTGCAGTCAAGAATTTCATACCTAACAGATTTTTTGTCTCTATTTTTGCATGTCTGGTCTCAGACTCCAGGGAAAGTTCCTATTCATAGAGGGTGAGTACTTGAAGTTATGTTTATGGGCAAATTTCCCCTGCTGGTATCCAAGAGACCTTTAATACCAGAAATCATTTATGAGTTATAACAAAATCATGGTTACAAGAAATCTTGTCTTGACCACTAAGCGTAGACAGGTGGCTCCAGCACTTGTGTTTACAAACACATCTTAATTACATATTATTATATCGTTTGACAGGAATTTCATTGCTTTTCCTGAACAAAGAATGTTCTTCCAGTGCTGAAGTTTAAGACATGAACAAAGCAGAAACACAGATGAAAAATCCATGGTTAACATACCTCACTAGTCTCCTTGTCCATGCTATGACCAAAACACAGGACACTTTCTAGATTCTCCTTCACAGCCAAGTATATATCATTCATTTTTCGTATGCTAGTAGCTTAAGCTAATTAATACAGGAGGTGGCAGGAGTATTTTAATTGAGCTGTTTCCTTGAGGTCATAACTAAAAAAACAGTACCAACCTTATATAAAAGAAATAAGTTAATATAATAGTCAAGGTGAGTCACTGTAAACATTGTCAATGTTCTGAATCACCATTGCTGAAATGTTCTTTCTGATTCCTCCTTAACCACTTTCAAGTCTCAGCAAACAACCTAAAAGAGCCTAAAGGCCTGATTTCTGAAGATAACCTTCACATACAAGAAGGCATCTACTTAGGATGTCAAAGTGTATAGGCACTTTTAAGGGGATTAACTCCATTATTTACATACAAGCAGTACTCACAAGCACCCTGCCTAACCCTGAAGGTATTTAAAGTCCTTGGAAGGAAGTTTCTTCTGGACATGCTGTGTACACAGCACAAGCTATTGAGAAACATACTGGGAGATGTTGGGGCAGCACTAGTTTTCCTGTGTTCTGCCCTGACTGGACTGCCACCAGGTGAGCTCACCCACTTGTCAGTCCATGACTTCACCATAGTGCACCATTGCCCCTGTGGCAATGTTGAGCTGTTATGTCCCTATTTGACAGCTGAGCCCTTGTGAGATTCATGGCTTCATTTCTCACTTAGGTTGAGCACCTGTTTTAGCAGTGTTCAGTGCATATCTAACATGACATAAAGCATATGTGAGGAGCAGAACATGGCAGAGAAGAGGTTTTCCAAAATCAGACATGGCAGCATCTCAGCTGCCTGTTCTTGGTCTCGTCTGCTAACATGGTGGGACAGTGGGTCTGTGGGTACAATGGGAGAAACATGGCTTCCTCTGGCCCTGATGGAATGTGGAACAGATGATAGTAGGTGTTTTGACCAGGTGTCTGAGAGATCTGCCCTCTGAAGAAGACCAGGAGCAAATCTCACCTCCGCCTAATGGGGTTTGAGATATGGTAACTGGAAAACTATCCTCATCAGCCATTCCCATCCTTTCCTGCTGCCTTTGCCAATTCTTCTAGAGAAAGAAGAATAGTGAGGAACTGACTTCCTTGTAAATCATAGTATCAGAGCAGTGTTGTGAGAGACGGGATCAAATCCCTTCAAGGAGGGGATGGACTTCAGCCGAAGTTTCTTACAGCCCAAGTGGTGTGCAAGTCATTGAGCTATTACCCTGTCAGGGCCACCCAAACAAGGTAGATGGAGGAAGTGCCCATGCTTTTGTCTGTGTCTCACCAATCTTTGTCTGGAGGATTTGTAATAGTTACTTTTGTGGTTACATGAAAATCCGGGGTTATTTTTCATATCACTTTGGTTTGTTTGCTCTCGGAAGTGGTTCTTGTCTGTGTCTTTTTGTCCAGCATTGAAAGCTGGACTGTCAGTCCTCACTCCATTGCCATGGCACATGGTGAGAGCTCAGCAGGAGTAATCACTTAACTCCTTGGGGCCCCATGACTATACCTTAATCACTTCCCGCTTAGCCTGCATGCTACCTCCATATTCAAACTGGACACCTACTCTTCTCTCTGGTTGCTCATGTCCTGCTGTACTGACTCTACCCACCACCACCACCCACAGTGGCACTGGAGCATGGGTCTTCTCAGCCCACTGCCATGTTGCCCATCTACCAGCAGGCACCTACCCCCATCCCTGCTCTGACCCTTCTATTCCCATGCTCTGGAGTCACAGCAGGTGAGACCATAGCCACCAGCCTCTCCACAGCCCTTCCCACACTGTTGCATAGGATTTTCTCCTACCTCTTCCACCTCTCCTGCACTGTTTCTGAGTGTCTGTGTTTCTCTCCTCTGTCCCACAGGGCATTTCTTATTGCCTGTAGAAACTGCTCACCTACTTCTGCTTTCCTCTAACTTTCCTGCTACAGACACCAAGCCCTGCTACAAATGGTGGTGGAGTCCTGGCACCGTTCAGGCTTGTATGTGGTTGTATCAGATGCCTTGTACCCAGCAGGCTGAACCAGAACACAAGAATGCTACTATATCCAAGCAAAATACTTTATTACTCAAAAACAACTTGATTAATAAATAGTTGGAAAACAAAATAAATTAAAACTGTACATTAAGTTTATGTTTTTAAGGTTTTAAATTAGAATTATCAAAGGCCATCATTGCAGGCTCATGTGCACAAGAACAGCTGAATGATACTGTTTATAAACAAGGAACATGGAAAACCATTTCTGGTACAAACACAGCCCTGCATCATCACTTAGTATTTCTAGCAATTAAACCAGCTGTTGCTTTTCATTACACGGATAAGTTTCTTGTTCTTGATGTCAACCTCATACTGGTTTGATCCATTGAAAAAGTAGAAATGTCCTAAAATTAGAAGGATAAAATATTGGCAAATTAATATTTCCTTTTTGTATACCCATTGATATACACTTGTTATTTTCTTGGGTAATTAAAAAAATATCAGAACAAACATTTCAACTATCTCTTTGTATTTGAAACATACATTTTTTCTTTTCCTTTGGTTGTTGGTCTTTTGTTTTGAATTACATTTTAATTTATTTACCATTTTTCTGCAGGGCAGCATCAACTCTGTGGCCAATTCCTTGGAAGTCAGCTGCTATTTTTCTTGGATATCCCCTTTCCATTGATTGGGTATTTTCATTGAAACTAAATAAAGAAATTGCATGAAAAAAAGAAACAAGCATGTGATGCTCAATGTTGAAACCAGGTGGAATTGTTGTGAAATAAGACTACTCTCAGCTGAAAATCCATAACTGTGAGCCTCCATAATCTCATAGAACTGTATAAATACTGGCTGTGTGAATATTTACATATTTAGTGGCCTATGCAAAGCTGATTTCAGAACATCAGAGTAAATTGTTAACTTTCATTTCTTGAGACTGATAGTAAGGCTTGATGGGGTTTATACTGAGCAATAAACTTAAATAACTATTCAGAGTATTCTAATTTTACAACATTCAATCTATGAGATGACCTTGTGAGAGGAATGTAAACTTCTGGTGTAATAACATTCTTTCAAGATAATACTACAGATTAATCTAACACATCTGCTTAGCTGAACTGTTTATTAAAAAGTAAATATTTTAATCTCCTTCTATAACTTTCTTGATAGATTTGTCATTTATAAATTTCAGAGAGCACTTCTGCCCCCTTAATAGCCACAGAATGAATACATGACATGATGACAAAGTCTGCTTACATTATCTTTTTATACTAAGTTCATGTAATACTGCTTCCTAATGAGTAAAAAAAGCTCATTTGTTTGTTAATCACAGACTGGTAAGGGAAAAAGGATGTTGTCTTTATCTCAGGTGTTACAGACTTTGTTCCATGAAAAGACATAAGTTTCAGCTTTCTACTGGCTGAGAAAGCTGACAACAAGAGGCCATGCACTTAAGTACAAATACTAATATAACTTGACATTTTAAAATCTATGTTGATTATCTGCTGTACAATAGAGGAATGAGCCTTACCTCCAGTACTTGTTGCCTATAAAGAAATAAGTTTTCTTGGTGTTTTGATCATGAACAGCTGCATCGATTTTCCCAATGCTGCTGGGGAAGCCCAGGTTCTGAATAGGCTTGGGGAAGCCTGGCTCTATGCTATAGCCACTGACAGCCCAGTACTGGTCATCTGCAGGAAAATCAGAAAAAGGTAGTAGGGATTCTTGAGAAGGCTGAGCTCCTTTTTGTCAAAGCCCCAGAGCTTTTGTGTAGTCAAAGCCACCAGACAGCACAGATATCTAGCTGAGAACATTACCCTCTAGAGCGCACATAAATTTGTATATTTCAGAGCTGTTAGATTTTCCACTTTTCATAATCATATGCTCAATAGTTAGAACTCAATGTATTTTCTAGGTGTGTCCGGCACCTTTAAAAATGTTTTAAAATAAGTTAATGTACACAATCAATTTTGTCTCAGTTGTGACCTCTCTCACTGACAAAAAGAGCAGTACCATATTTTGCAGGGCTATTGTGAAGCAGCATTAGTTAATGACAGGAACAGCATTTTCAAAATGAAAATGGTTTTAAACAAACATTAAGAATATCTTCTATTAGTATTAGTGTTAGCATTAACATTAGCATTAGTATAATATTACTGCCATTATTATAACATAGCATTAACAGTACTACTGTACGTTTATTCATTCATAAAAAGGACTGATGGAAATGTAAGAGAAATACCTTTAAAAAATATCACTCGATCCCTCTTGTCAACCTCATAAGCAGCATCAAAGCCAGCTGCCAGTGATGTCCAGAATGAGGAGATGGTGTCGTGCTCAATGCTTGAGAAATACGGACTTTTGCGCCAGACATAGCTGATGATAGAAATGAAAATATCAGTGTTTCACTGTCTTAACCCAGAAATGAACTTTAAATCTACTGTCTGAGTGCTGGAGCCAGTCTTCCCTATGAGGTAGAGATATCACCATTTTTGGGATACAACGCCCTACTTTGACTGATCTCTCATAGACATTTGCCCTTACTGCAGGTTGCTCTGGGGTCACAGAACAGCTGAGGCTAGAAGGGAACTCTGGAGGTCGTCTATTCCAACTCCTTTGTTCAACCAGAGGTGCCTAGAGCTAGTGGCCCTGTAGACCTCTTCACTGGCACCCTGATGGCTTGCCCAAGACAACATATATTGCCTGTGGTAGTATTGACAGTTACAGCTTTCTCTTCACCATGTCACATGCAGGTAGGCACAACTGTGTTCTTAATTTCAGTTTGGCTACAAGTGTTCATTAAACATTCTTAAGAAACATGCTAAAACCCAATTTAAGGAATTGCTCCTTCCTCCCCTTCCCTGAAAATCATTAAGTTTTTAAGCTACAATTCTTCATCATGTGTTTTAGAAGGGAAATCAGACATGCATCATCAAAGGAAGCTTGTTCAGTCAAAACCATTACCAACCCAAGAAGTGGGTGAAACACTGGCCTGACATGCCATTGTCCCTCTCCAGGGTGGATGTGCCCAGCCAACATTCTGCTGTAATGTCCAGCATAGGAGCGTGCCCAAAACATGGACATCTCTAATAGCAGGAGGTCCTTACAGACAGTATTGGGCAGTGGTCCAGTGCAGACCCCTAGGTCAGAGTGCCACCAAAAGTCTGACATTTTCCACAGCTCCCTGACCCTCACATGGGATGGTGTGGTCAGGACAGTGCTGCATGCGAAGGAGCTGCAGGCTGAGGAGTGACACTGGGATTATTCAGCCTTGCACAATTTTAACAGACATGGGTAATGATGTACGATGCCTTAAAACATTTTACTCAAGCATCAGTAACCACTTTACTCATCCAGCCTGGCTGGGCTAGAAAAACTTTGCAAAGTCACCTTAATACTTTCAGAAAGAAATATCTTCATTTGTTACCAAGGGAAGACAAATTCCTTGAACTGAACATTATGCTTTGCCTTTGTGAATCTCACAAAAAAGTGTTGCTAGAAATGAAAACACTTACCTGTCTTTGAAGAACAATATTTCCCCACGGAGAGTGGTGATAGCATCAAAAGTCAAATTAGGGTCACAGTCCTCTGGTCTTGTGGGGGGTTTGGAGGGTGTCATTTCTGTCGGTTCTTCCCGGGGTGACATTTCAGTTGGTGCTTCTGCAGGTGTCATTTCAGTTGGCTCTTGTGGGGGAAAAGCTTTTGTTGGAAGTGCAGAAGATTTCCTGGGGGGTCCTTTGGGAAATAAATGAGTGTAGAATTGGAAGGTGAATTAGAGTTTCATGTTGTAGAGCTTCAGGATGTACCATATGGAGCCAAATGCATAGGTTTGTTAAAGTTAGACCTCATCTAACAAATTAACGCCAGGGAAAGTTCCTGGGTAATTTAACCTGTGCCGCTGACTGTTAAAATGGTCTCTGGCATTGTTTTGCCTTGACAAGCTATTGGTCTTTTAAAATGCATGTGCTCAGGAGCTAATGTAGAGCAAAGACCATTTGCAAAAGGCACGTGACCACCCTTTGGTG
The DNA here is from genome assembly GCF_000696875.1 of Nestor notabilis. NCBI lineage: Eukaryota > Metazoa > Chordata > Aves > Psittaciformes > Psittacidae > Nestor > Nestor notabilis. The sequence continues at coordinate 17,860 of NW_009924963.1, read as the reverse complement.
GAAGATGAGTTTAATACTACAGACATATGCTGATGTCATTAGAGAAAGGCTCTTGGATCTTTTGACTCACTGGCATGGATACTGCCCACAGATCCTATTTTGCAGATGAAGACTCTTAGCCACAAAGAAATCAAGAGATTTGCCCAAAAATAATATCAGGAAATTAAACTTCAGTATCCTTCTTGCAGTAGAAAGTTCTGTACATTTTAGCTGTTCAGTAAAGTTCGTTATAAATGCTCACCCATCATCCACCACAAAATGATGCATCTTGCTTACCATAGAGGGCCTGAATGCCGTCAATATCATCCTGAGGAAGCCTGTAGTCCCTCGTATCCCTGGCCATATATATAGGATACATCAAAGCACCGAAGACATTGGAATGACCAAGACCTAGTGAGTGACCCAACTCATGAGCAGCAACAAGAAATAAGTTGTAACCTAAAAAGAAAATCCAGCACAAAGAACAAACACTAAATAAATTCTCTTGCATAATAGTAGGATACAGGTGCCATCGTCTCATGCATGATATCTTGTTCGTAGTCTTAATGAAACAGCATAATCTGGTAACTAATTCACAAAGACCAGTAGCATCTAACATAATCCCTGGACATTGCTTGGAAACCAGACACTTCACTGTTTTATTTACTTGTATTTACCAACTCAAGATTGTTTTTTTCCTTTGCAAAAGTTAAAGATTTACATTACTTTAAATCAGAAGAAAAAAAAAGTGAGATCTCAATATTACAATTTTAAAGGTCATCACCTGAGGATGAAAATCTCCTGCCTTACAATGTCATGATTAACCAACACTGTAGTTTCATGCTAATCGCATTCCCTTCAATGGAGCTGTAATCGCAGTCTGTGCATTAACTTCAGGGGACTGCCATGACTGAAGCCCAGGTCAAAATAAGTTGCACTGATATTTTACATCTCCATAGGTACCGGAACTATTACCATGAGTTCTGTGACTTTACAATGTCTTCAAGACATGCTGTATAATAAAAAACAGGCAATGTAATATTTAAGGTTGCTTACCACTATAGGTAGTAAATTTAGTCCAGTTTTCATCTTCATCAAAGTGGGCATCTCCTCCTATCCCACTGCCAGGGGGATAAGCATGAGCCAGAGTTCCTCCTGGGCCATCAAAGGAATAGAAGTCACCATGAACTAAAAATAAGAGGGGAAAAAGTGATGCTTTTCATCTTGTCTGTAATAAAAAGTGAAAAATGCTTATACTCAGGCAAAGGATTTCTCTTACATCCAGATGCAAAGGAGATCATTATATCTGCTTGACCACTGTAAAGCCTGGTGAATCTCAAAGGGGTCACACTGCTCCAGATCTGGAAGGCTTTTGCAATTGCTTCCTCTACATCCTCTTGTAGCATGTCTGGTGTGTAGTTCAAAATCCTGTGAAATGAGGAGAAAGGAATTAAAAGCAACCAGATCACATGTGGCTGGAGCACAGAGTACCAAGGTCAAATATTTTAATCAGTGATTATTAGTATTTGTGTGTCTTAAGTTGTTTATTTTCAAATTATTTTCTTACATAACAGAGGAAGTTTTCGATTTACTTTCATGTCTTTCAGAAATTCTAATTTATATACTGTTTCGTGTCTTTCAGAAATTCTAACATCTATGCTCTCAATTATATCCCTTCTATGTGTATTATTTAGTAGGCTGTTAACTAACTAATGTAAACTTTTTATTTTAGTATTTTCATCACTGCTTGGAAGCCTAAAACAAAGGAAATGAATAATCCTCACATTCATGGCCATTTCATTCCGAATGGGGTTTTTATATGGAGAAATACAGGAATAAATAATAAAAAACCTGTTGGCACTACTTCTGCCACAAAGCAGAAAGCATTCACAAAGCTTCCCAGTGCTGTACAGACAAACATGCTTTAATGTGTGTTACCGATAAGTCACATCTTCTTTCTTCCACCTAGGGCTCTGTGGGAAGGTGCTGTATGAACGGACATCTGGTATTCCACATCTAGGCTGCTTCATGATGTCCACTGTCTGGACATTCAGCTCCCCAGTCACCTCTAGCCCAAAGAATGACTGCATTTCTCGGATTTTGTCAGCCATGCGATTGAAGTTCTTTGCTTTAAAGAGAGAATTTTTCTCTTCCTTAAAATCATAAAAATTTTTCAGGTATTTCTGATGGGGAAGAAAAAGCAACAGCTTAGAACATAAATGTTTCTTTTTGAATGCAGAGAGTTGTCTATAAATTATTCTGCAACATTAATACATCTTTATGATCATTTTCACAATAAATTATTTTTTAAATTCTGCCTGCAGTCCTTACCTTAGCAAATTGCATATCTTCATTTTCCTTTTCTGGACCCACTGGGAAAGCACAAGAACATGCAATATATAGTAACCCAAGGAAAGAAAGGATCTTTGTCTTCATCTTTGCCTCCCTGTCCTACCAGCCCTTGCTAGCAGACCTCTCAATCTCTCAGTCTTCTGTCCAGGACTCACCAGTATTTCTCTATTTATATCAGTTGAGCGCTTGCTAAAGCCAAAAACTGCATGACTCAGTTTATAACATCCTCTGATTTCCCACAGGAACCCAGAAAACAAATTTGGTTTTAGAAGCAAGTTAACACATGACACTTTACCTTGCCCAAAACCCCCTGATTTCGCAATCATATTATTGGACAGTATTTTATTTTATTTTTTTTCATTCCTGAACTGGACCAGTTTAGGTCAAAAAACCACCTAATTTTTCAGAAGTGCTAAAGAGAGATGGCTCTTCGTGAGGGACAACAATCTGTAATCCCTTGCAGCACATGATAAGAGACCTCCAGTAACTGCCCCTCAGTTTTCTCAGTGGAGGACCTCAGCATGACAGAGATGAACCCCTTCCTTTAGCCCATGTTATCCCTGACAATTTTAGCGACATAGCTGATTATACAAATAACTCACCTCTTTGCTTGAATCTGATATCCCAGCATGGTTATAGAACCATCACCTGTGCTGCTATCTTGCCCATGTAACAACAGATTTATGGCTGCATCCCCTTGTTTCCTCACACCACAATGTAAAGGTCTCAGTAGAACACCCCAGATCATACATCCTGGTCTGTGTAGCCTATCATCCAAGGGAATTTTCACAGCTAAAGAAGAAATGGCAGAAATTGCCCTAGAGAACTACAGGCACCTCAGGGATTCAGGAGTCTTCAGAAGAACTTTTTCATACGTCTCCAAAGACAGAGGGAAGATGATGTGGATATGGAGCTGTAGATTCCAAGTTCCCTACTTTACCAGAAGCCCTATTTTCAGTTCACTCCTTTTCTGAATGTGGTGTATTACACTTTATGCAGGGGTTGAAGAACCACTGTCACTCAGTTCCCTCTTTCTTGTCTGTCATTTCTGAGACATCCATCTTTTGAAGGAGAATTGTCCTGTGCTGACCTAGTCCCAAAAGAAAGTTCAAAAGGAGAAATATGAGCTAAAAATAATCTACTTCTTTTTGAACATGAGAAGAAGAAGGGGAAAAAAACCACTTTTCCGATGAGAACAAACATATTGGAAACTTCAAAAAAACAACCCTAGCACCACAGCAGCTGAGCTCTGCATTCTATGAGGTGGCCTGGGGAAGGTGGATGGCCTCCTTCCAAAGGAAACTGGAGATGAACTGCCCAGCTGGATTGGGGTTACACTGCATGCCTGACCCAGGTCAGAGCCCAGGTCCCTGAGCAGCTGAGGTAAGTGGCACAGACGTTTATGTCTAAGGTTGCAGTAGGATGAAGGTGGCTTTGCCAGTAGCTCACTGCTGCTGTAACGGCATGCTTCTGCTTCTCTCATACTGGCCAGCACTCCCACTGTTTTCCTGTGCCCTTCTAATACCAAATGTGCCCTCAGTGAACTGATTCAGAGGGCAGAAGCTACAGGAAAAGTGCCCAGAAAAATAACCTAAACCCTACCACCATTAGTTTTCTGCACAGGTTAGCAACTGCACTGGCTCCTTAATGGGTGAGAACAGCACGTGGGCTGGCACGAACCAGATAGGAATGGGGATGCAGGCAGGCATCCGGGCAGGAAGCTGTGACACTAGGACCTGTCCTTTTGGCAGCAGCAAGATAAAAGTTTGTCTCTGCTGGCCATGAAAAAGCACCCATACTTCATTAGTATAGTACGGTGTCTGCATTTCTGCGATGAAATTCAGACACAAAGCAAGGCCATTTTAAATTCTGTGTTGTTATCTCTGCACCTAGCAGCAACAGCTAGCATATGGTACTTACCCTCTGCTTTCAGTTAAATGTTTTGTAAACACACTGCTTGCCGTGTCCAGGGGATCTGGGGCGAAGTAGTCAGAGTGGTGAGATGCAGCACAACCAGTTGGCAAACATGTTAGCATGCCCTTCTTAATGCTTAGGGAGCTATTATTTCTCACTCACTTTTGCATGGCTGATGATAGGCATGTTACAGCTCCTTCATAGCTGTTGGCTTTCCCTTCCCAGAATCTGTTGCCTTCGCTCTTGAGCTGACATTTATGAAGTGGCTGGTGAGTGCAGGGAGGGAGATCTGGGTCTTGCCTTGTGAACGTGTTTGGCAGCATGAGTGGGGAAAATTCACAGCTGAGGCAGCCTGCATGCTCTGAGATGTGTAAGCAAGTGTGCTTTTCCCTTGCATATGGATCTAAGAGGTGACCTGCCTTCTTGCGCTGACCCCAAAGACATTAACAGCTTTTAGAGTTCAAACTAGTATGGGTCGTGGGTCCTGGGTTTAGGCATTACAGGATGCAAACAGAAACTGTGTTGTGGCTTTAATTAGAAGGCTTAAAATGCTTGAAAATTACTTTGTCAATGGGCACAGTAAAGATTTTTTGGCAAAGACACTGCTCTGATTTAAATGGGGTGAGCTAATCTGGAGAGATGACTTCATATGGCACTTTTGCCTTACTTATAGGTCTACTGGTCCACGAGTTCTGCTGCAGGGGTGCCCAGAATTTTGGTAATTCTTGATAAGGCTGAACAGGTGCCTGTTTCATGCCTAGGTAACCCCAACAAGATGCTAACACTTCCCAACTGCCCTGGGAGGCAGCTCCACTTTGTGCCCTGAGGTTACAGTTGCCCTCCAGCTGGGTTGGAGACTGCACAGATTGCAGCTGTGACTCTTGCCAGCTTATACATCAACAAAGCAGCTAGGATGGATTCAGAATACTGCTCATTTCTTCCCTCAGCTCATCAGCACTCAGACTCATACATCCCATATCACTGGTGAGTGCCTTAATCACCACACCCAGGGACAAGAGTGGGTGCTTTCCCAGGAAGACCCCTGCAATAAACCAGACCATTTCATTGAAAGCCTGCCAACATCCAGGCTAATACTTCTCTACCACAGAACTGTTTGTCCTCTGACAGTGTAATTTGTATTATCCTGTGGAGTCTAGCCCAAATGCCAGGCTTTTTAGCAGATTTGTCAAAATCCTACCTGGGAGTTTTGCCATTTCTTATTTTTATATGGTTGAAATTCCAACCAGAAATGTCATGCCAGTTCTGTTTGTTCTGCTTGGCAGTTTTCACTTATGTAAAGAAGTAGTGGAAGGATACTTACCATAGTCATCTAAACAATTGTCATTAACTGTATAAACAACTGCAAATGAAGTCAAGGGAAGCTTCAACTAAATAAACATACACACACTATGATTTCACCTCCTAAATTTATAGAAGGATCTGTAGATGTCTTCTTTCCCACCTTCTCTTCCCTCGTACTATTTATAAACTCTTCCTCTCTGTCCTGCATGTGCCAAAGAAGCAGGAAGGGGTACGAAGGTCTTGGACTGTTGTGGTTTAAAATATCCAGACATGGAAGAAGCTGCTGGATTTTTCCATGTGAATGGGATTGGAAGATAAATTCATACAAGCAGGTTCTGGGACCAGGGGAACAATCACCGAGCAGGAAAAGACACAAGCCTTTTACATCGTCACATGAGCCAGTCTTTGCTAGCTATCACCTAGATAATAGCAAAGACATGGCTGGGGGAGATGAGCAAGCAGAAAATTTGCCATATTTGAAAAATAAAAAAGATCTGCTATTAAAAACTCAGGTAAACCAGATATTTAGTGAAAATGAAACACTTTCAATCTCTCTGCAAGACAGTATTTTGAGAGTGTTGAAACTGAGCCTGGAATAGGTACTGACTTAGATTCCACAATTTTGCCTGTATATCTACATTCTTCCATTCATCAGTGGGATCTCTTCATTCCAGTTTTATAAGAGAGAGCTGCTGCTGATAATTATGGCAGTAATTTTTCTACTTCATTTGAGCATTTTGTCCAGGTTCCATTGCAAACTGAGAGATGTCATGTAGAGATAGCCTCAATGGATGATTTTAATTCCACAGGAATTCAGATTTTTTTTGATGTCTGTATCCTCTCCTTGACTATTATCAACAATAACAAAGCTGAAATCACTTCCGCACTTGTATTTAGTGTATAAACAAGTTTCATAAGTTGCATGTCATTTCCTTTCAGCAATGTCTGACTTAGTAGCTTCTCACGAAGGCATGGTCACAAAGCAATTGCAGTCCATTAGTGTTATAACATCTGTCAGTGAACAAGAGACAAGCCAGAATCCAATGCCCAAGAATACTGAGGTTTGCAGAAGTTAAAATGGAATACCAAATTTTGAAATTTTAGCACCCCACAGATGACCACTTATTTCATCAGTGGTTGTCATATATCAGGGCCATACTCTGAATTTATACATGGCCCTGAGCAATGGTGAGGCAGGAAGCACTGTGGTTGTGAGACACAATTCACTGTTTCCTCTTTACCATCCTGGCCCCTATTAGATTCAGACTATGTCACTGTCCTGTTACACCAAACTGTTGATGAAACTGAAATGTGGTCATGATCCCATCTTACTTGTGAAGGGAAATGGTCAGTAAAATATTGCCCCTTCCTCTCTTCCCATGCACCAATTTTAGTGGCCAAGAACCTAAACCCATGAAATTTGTACTCTATTATAAAGGGTATCAACAAGCTTCCGGATCTCTGGGTTAGTAGTTCAGGTGATCATCATTTAGCTTCAAGAAGAATTACTGTAGTTTCTTGATTTTGTAGGACAGAAAACATGTCCACAGAAAATTCTGTCCCATGTGCAATTGGTCAACCCATCTCCTAACAACTGCTTAAGTCTTTCATTTAGCTATTTCCATAAACCATATTGTTAGTATGTTATATATTAACATAATATGAACTTGACTGCAATACTTTGGACTGAGTATTTGGAAGACATAGGGAGCTTTGCCATTTTAAAAAGTCTCCAAACTTTTCTGGAATACTGCAAATATAAAATTCATGCTTAATTTATATAAAAATTGCTTTGAGCATATGATTCTTGTAGTTAACAGAGAAACACACATGATGTCAAGAATGCAGACTCAGGCCAAAAGCAAAGAGATGAAAACACATTATTAATACGTCACTTTCAGCAGTGGCTCCCTCCAGCTCATCACTAGCTGCCTGCACCATCCTCTCAGAGCATCTAGCTGAGGTATTCAAATGAATTCACGTTACCCCACCCAAAATAAGTTGAACTATTGAACCTTCATAACTTTAATTTTTTAATCAAATTCAAGTGATTTGAGGGAAGCATATCCGGGAGGCATGAGCTCTGCTGTAGAGCAGAGGGAGGGACTGGTGAGCAGCCCTTTCTTCAGCTGGCACTTCTGAGGATGGCACAAGAGCCAAGCTTGTTTGTGCAATCATGCGAAAGGACAGGGATTAGGTTGCAGATGTTAAATTAAATTATTTTTTCATGCTCACAATATTCTCAAGGAATTGGACTCATATGGCTTGGTTGGAAATGATTATCCAGTGGCCTCCAGCTAATTAAAAAAGCACAGGGCAGGCCTACAAGGATGTTGCTTCACTATAGTTTTGTAAGACTTGATCACAGTCTTTTCTCTCAAAATCCCTTAGGATAATGCTTCACATGCTGAGGATATAGTAAAGTGTTCCCAGAGCTATGTCTTCAGGTGAATGTGAACAGAAGAAGTACTGTGGGTTGTCACTGAGTTTGAGGAATGAAGTAATAGGCTGCTGTGTAATTCATAATGACTGATCTTTCCTTATATCATGGATTTACAAGACACATAAACCTTGTCAATGTATCTTTTCTCTCCTTTCTGTAAACACCTCATCATAAAACCATTATAATCTCCAGATAATACATGAAGTTCTTGCTGTGGAAGACAATTCACCCAGCGCACCATGTATTCTCTCAGTAGCTATGTAGGACAAACTAAAGGATACTTACACAATGCCTTTCAAAGACAAGTTTAAAACTAAATCACATGGCTGTGCTGAATACCAAACTCCACAGCATCAGCACATACACATCATGATCTCTCTCCCAGTCACTGATCTATCTACTGTTCACAGGTCAAAATTTGTCTTTCTCTTTCTTACAGAGATAACTAGAGAATTTTTTATTTAGTAATAGCATCTCAGCCCCACATATGCCAACTATCTTTTCCTATAGACATTACTTGATACACCTGTAATTAAACTCTAAATAAATATTCTCATATTGTATTTGACTCTGAAGCCATCTGCTTCTCTTTCACAGTTTGTTAACATGAGAATTTAACTATCTATTAATAGAGCTTCTTTATCTATGCTATTTAGCAAATGAATACATACATTAAAAATAGTAATCAGATACAGTTTAAATAGTATTAAAAAAATCAAAAGAGCACAGGGAATAGGGTGTGATTTTTTTTATATATTTTGTGGGGGATGTGAGTCATATTTTAGTGTTTCTTGAAGTGGTCACTGATCTTCAAACTTGCACAGCAAAATGCATGGTTAGAATTGCCTCAGGTGACACTGGAATGTCTTTTGAGACAGTGGTATTCTCAAAGGGGTGAGAATTTGTCTTTGCTACATTCAAATTTTATTCAGTTAGAGCCAGGATGCTGTGTAAAATGGACCACTGATTCATTCCTTTAATATGTACACCATATATTCTCTACTCATTTTGCCCAAAACCACAAATAATATCGATTGTGTGTCTTCCTTTATATTCTGGAAAAATGTAAAGGTGAGGAAAAACCCTGATTTATTCAAAGAACAGTTCATCTCAATGCATCTAAAACCAGCTTTTAACAAAACATCTAGCAATTATATTCATGGCTTATTTCTTCTGAAAACATTTATTGTGTATTGTTTGTTCCTGAGTCCTGTAAAGAAAACTTCTTTTCTCCTTTGATTAATATTTGAGAACATATTCACACGTTATTGTGGGATAAATTAAGAAAAGTTTAACTGACATAAAAGATTGATCATTTTACGTAAAGTGAGTCAGAATCTGGTCCAGATTCCCTATGGTGTTAATAGGGATTTCATAGGTGGAAGAGTTACAAAAATCCCGTAAGTTTTACTGTTGAAATAATAGCTCAAACATGATTGAATTTTAATAAAAATCGTAGTTGGGCAGATAATGATATAAATTTCTACCAACTTGAGAAATTCCATGTAATATGGATTAATCACTGAATATGTGTTAGAAGTAATCATACAAGTCTGTTAAATTGTTGATAGAGGCTTTTTTCATTATTTCTCAAACATAGTACTCTTGGCAACTCCCTGTTTTTCTTTCCTCTACAAGCAAGTTTCCCTTTCCTTTAGAAAATATACTAGTCAAATATAAAATTTCCCAGAGTATATTTTAGCTCCTCCAAACTTTTACACCACTTATTACTTCATATATTTAGAAAACAGTTTCCTGCTCAAAG
>NW_009924963.1:0-8094 GCF_000696875.1 Nestor notabilis | reverse complement strand
AAAGAGCTTCTTTACAACAAATTTTTAAGCCACATGAAATTCAGAGAGTGATGAGTGTGAAGAGCACTGAAAACACTGGAAGTTAGTTTTTCTTGTGAACTTGGCAAGTTTTGACTTCTGGTTTTACACATATTTTTTCTGGTTTTGGGTTTTGTTATTTTTTTTTTTTTTTACACTATTAGAATTAAGGCATGAAATCCAGTCAAGTATATATTGCTTGTAAAATACATTTGGCATTAATAGAAAAACATAATATTAATTTCTGTTTTTTCTTAAAACACACTATGGAAAAGAGTAAATAATGTTCAGATAAGTGCACAGAAATGGCAAGACCTAGCCATTAAACTTACAGTGGTACCACAGATGGTACACGTATCCACCCATGCTGTTCACCTATGAAACTACCTCATACACAGATAAATGCAATGAATGTAAATGCAGGCATATATATGGGTAATTATGATGAAAGAATAAAATATGAAACTCTGATGCTTCTCTATTATAGGCTCCCTTTCCTGCACCTGAATCAGGGAAATCCCCAGTATCAATACAGGCTGGGGGGGGAAGGGGGTGAGGGGATTATGATGAAAGAATAAAATATGAAACTCTGATGCTTCTCTATTATAGGCTCCCTTTCCTGCACCTGAATCAGGGAAATCCCCAGTATCAATACAGGCTGGGAGATGAAGGGCTTGAGAGTAACCCTGAAGGGAAGGACTGGTGGATGAAAGATTGGACATGAGCTGGCAGCACACACTTGCAGCCCAGAAAGCCAACTGTATATTAGGTTGCATCAAAAGAAGCATGGCCAGCAGGTCAAGGGGAGTGATTTTTCCCCCTCTGCTCTGGTGTGATCCCACCTGGAGTACTGCATCCAGCTCTGGAGTCCTCAGCACAGAAAGACATGGACCTGATGCCAAGAGTCCAGAGGAGGTCCATAAAAATGATCAGTGAGATGGAATACCTCTACTATGAGGAAAGGCTGAGAGCGGTGGTGGTGTTCAGCCTGGATAAGAGAAGTCTCCAGGGACACCTTATTGCAGCCTTGCAGTACTTAAAAGGGGCCTATGAGAAAGATGGGCTCAAACATGTTAGCAGGGCCTGTTGTGATAGCACAAGGGGTAATAGTTTTAAACTTTTTAAACTAAAAGAGGAAAGAAATTTTTTACAATGAGAATGGTGAAACAGTGGCACAGGTTGCCCAGAGAGGTGGTAGACGTTCCATCCGTGGAAACATTCAAGGTCAGGTGGATAGGGCTCTCAGCAACCTGATCTAGTCGAAGATGTCCCTGCTCACTGCAGGGGGGTTGGACTAGATGGTCTTTAAAGGTCCCTTCCAACCAAAACTGTTCTGTGATTCTCTGATTATTCAGAGCTTGTCAGATGGTAGGAGAGTACAGTCACAGAAGATGCACATTGCATGTACCATGGTTTTTTTCCATCAGAGTCTACAGGACACTGGATATGGAGCATGACAAGAGAGAGGTCTTTGTTCATTAATTCTTGCTTTCTCACACTACTTTTCTTATCTCCAGGTATCTATTTTGTGAGGAGGTTTTAAATGCTTTCCTTTGGACTATTTATTTGAACTTAGGACTCACCCAGAGAAGGTCTCTGAAGAATTATATAATACATTCCCTTATGTGTCTTGTGTGCAATTTATAGAAGACTTGATCTGGTCAATTAAAGATAGCAGTATTTGTTATTGGTACGAAAATAATAATGAAAAGAAAAGGTAAAACACCATGATTGCTGTTAATCAAAGAACAATGTGAAAAGTGCAATGAGATTCTCACCATCCTATAACACCTTGTCCCCATAGCAATACATATTTAGTTCATTTCTCTGGACTATTTTCTAGGGGGAAAAAAAAAAATCTCCACTGCAATTATTGCTACCGTACTCCAGTTGTGGAATTAAGCAGAATGTGCCAATATATCTCAATTCCTCCCAGCAGGCGTTTCAGGGAAGGAACATTTAACCTAAATTGTGTTGTTGGAAAATTATTTTGACTAGGTATTCCGTATCAGTTTTACTGAAGCTAATTCTTCCTTAAGAGCGTGGATATATGCATGACTCAAGTACTTACAATTTGTTTAGAAGAGTGATTCAATTATTAGTACCTGCCTGAGACTCTGTTCTTGAGCAAAGACTACTGGAAAGAATTTGCATTTTGCTGCAACAGTCACGTACCCACTCCCACTGCTGGCAGAACTATTCTGATGGGGAATGAACAAATGCCCAGACAACACAGGTCTATGGGAATGAGGAAACACAACTAGGACAGGGGAATATTCTGAAAATCGCATGTGCTCCAACGAAGGCCTAGGCACTGATCCTTCCCAAGGACTAGCTAAGGCCAATAGTTGTTCTGAGAATTTCCTTGAAAAAATATATTCAATGACAACACTGAATGTAGTACTTTGAGTCTGAGACACTCTACGTCTTTATATAATGGCATTGGTACCAATGCAAGTGAGGCAACATAGGCCATGCCACAAACTACATTATGTGTCATGTAGGTAAACTCTGCACCCACAGGGTGAGAGTGATGACAGCCTCCTGGTGACACCTACTTAGGTAAATAAAAAGGAGCACGTATTGGTCCTGGAAAGCATGGTGTGCCTCATGGCCTCCTGCAGCCAAGTTTTCTTGCCCTTCCTGCTCCAAAACAGACACCTTTCACTGGAGTGCCTGGATGAGATCTGAGGCATTGCCTGCAGTGTGCTGCCTGGCACTGGGAATGGGTAGAAAACTGAACAGCACTGTCAGTCACTCAACACTGCTGAAGCCCTGTCCCTATCAGCTTAGCAACATATTGACTGTCACAGATAACTTTTCTCACACAAGCCATAGTAGTTGCCAGAGCTGGGAACTGAATGAAGTCAGAAAAAGTCTTTCCCTCCTTTTCCCATTGCTATGCTGGAGGCTGTGCAACTCAGTCCCCATCCCAGGAGCACTGAGTGAATGCCACCACACACGTGTGCTCATTGCACTTGGCAGAGATACCACTGCCCTTCTCCTCAGTCCCTGCCAGAACATAAGAGATAGACTTAGATGCTAAATTGGAATTTGCTAATGTTTCAATTTAGAATATTTACCTGGTGGATATGGACAACTTTTTATTTAGCAGACACCTCTGCAGAAGAAATATCAATCCTAAAGCCAACTTCATTACTTTGTAATAGCCAAAGTGATGTAAGAAAAGACAGAAAGCTGGAAGAGATGAGATTCAGTAGTCTCTCCAAAGATCTGCCTTTCCTCCTTCCCTTCCCTGTTATCAACAAAAACAAGGATTTGGCTTCTTTTTGTCTTTTCTCACACTTCTACAGTATTTGTCCAAGAGCGCTACTGACCAGAGAGGCTTCCTGAATCTTTTTGCCTCATCATTTTTTTTATGTGCTCAAGTGTAGTTTGAAAACATGTACGATGTCAATTTATTTATTCAAAACAATTGCTTACAAAAAAAATATTACTTTTCTTTCTTATTTTAATTTCACATTATTTATTTTACAGTTTCTCACCAATCGTTATTCTTTTTTTTTTTCAGAATATTCCTGAACTTTAGCTCTGAATTTTTTTAACTTAACTCATCTTTATTTTTTGACTGAAAACAAAGACACAAAACATTTCAATGCTGAAGGCTTCCAAACATATTAGACAGTATCTCAGAATGACAATCTGAGGACAGAGTTAGCAATAACACGACAAAACAAGAAGCGTGAGTGGAACATAACTCCTGATGTGTGCACAGTGTGGGCAGAGGTGAGAAGGAAGAAAGGGAAGATCAATTAACCTTAAGCATTATGGTGTCATGGATAAAAAAAAAAAAAGCAAGTCACTTCAAAGAAGAAGCATTTTTTCTGGATCAAAATTATGTGCAGTTGAGTATCTGATTGAGATCCCTGGGTATATTATGAATATAATGTTTTGAGTGCTTTTAGAGAAATAAAACGTATGAAAGTCACCTTCAGGATTGAAACTAATTTACCTTAATTTTGAATCTTTCCCTTTGAAAGATATGCATACTGAGAATGTAATTAATCTCAGCTTAAAGTACACTCTTAAAATACATGAATATGGCTTTATAAGAAGAATCTATTTCTTTGCTTTAACTATAGCACGAGACTGAAGGTGATTGGCAAGGGTTTAAACATTTGTTTATCACCAGGAAGGTCTCACCCTAGCTTCCTAAAAAATAATACTAGCAGTTGTAGGGTCCAGATGAACCTTTGTATTATAATCAATACAGTGTTTACCAGTAATCATTGCCCCCATTACAAAGTATGGGTCAAAGATGAAAAGAAACTAGATCTCCAAAAGGTAAATCTTAGAAAAGTACTTCAGCATATAGAATACTAATAACTGGATTGAAAAAGAAAAAGAAGAAGGAAAAGAAAAAGAAAAAGAAGAAAAAGGAAAAAAAGAAAAAGAAAAAGAAAAAGAAAAAAAGGAAAAAAAGAAAAAGAAGAAAGTAAAAGAAAAAGGAAAGATGGTATATGTAAGTGACAGAAAATTGGCTAAATCTAAGATAAATCTCTCATAAATTTAGATGTTTCATAGATTTGTCTAGGTTAGGAACATACTCATCCAGTTTCCTTTACTACAGTCAATGAATTAAAACAGATGTCTTCACACATAAGCTGAGATAATAGTGGACTGTATTACTTTCTGTCTCTCTCCATTGACTATATGCGAAGCACAGAACACATTTTATATATATAATTTTGCATCTAGCTTAGCATTTCATTTAGAGGCCTGAAGTTAAGCGGAAGAATTCAGGTGTTCAAAGAAGACTAATTTAGAGGTTAAGAAATGTAGGGATAAAGTGAAAGCTATCAAACCAAACTAGGCTTTGAATAAAAATTTAGGAGCAAGAAAATGCCCATCTTGTAGAAAGATTAAAAAATGAATGCAAGAGGAAGCAAAAATGATATGTGTAAATAGGGGTAAAAATTTAAGATAATCTAATTATGGCTCGAAAGCAAAATTTGTGATTCCACTTTTCAGTAGAAGACTGTCAGGAGACTGATGTGATTCTTTTGTCATAATCCTTCTAATACCCTTAGACATCTTGCCAAAAAGGTGTTTTCGTTACCTGTCTGTATTGAGATTTCTCCATGCATCAGATGCAGCACAACACAAAATACATATTGGAACTCTAGAAATCTCGCATGTGCTACACTAGGTGCAAGACACCTGTACAGTATGTCTGTCTGCATTTTCATTCTTGTGAGAACAGAGCTTGTGTGGTGCAGGTCAGCTCTACTTAGACAACACACTTGGTGTCCAGAGAGCTGAATGCTTCATATTAAAGATGAGAAGAAAGCAACTAACAAGCTTTAGTTGCTTTCGTAAGTTCATAAGCATTTTTAGTTCATAAGCAAATTTATGAAAGTTTACAATAGTAAACCATACTACTGCTTTCCAGTTGATATTTCAAGTCTATTGCTTGCAGTCCCTTCTGAATCCTTGGTTCATTATCTGTTCCCTTAAGCTAACCAAACAGACAATTCAATATCCTGATAGGCATCCTGTTAGACAGTGATCACTAGAAGTGATCCTTAAAATATCGCATAGACCCTGATGTGGGTCTCATTCGCTCAACATCCATCATCTCCTAGGCAAGCATGTTAAAAAATGAACAGTGAGTTTTCTAACCTACTGATTAGAAAACATCAGGGATATGCATGAGAAAATTATTATCTTTATTGTCTTTCACTTTGCTTATGTTCAGCTAATTTTGTCATCTTTTTACCTATGTTGGGATGGGCTGAATCACCTCTGGATGCATAAATTTATCTCCCTTGACTGTAGAAAAGGTCTTGACAATTTGACCTTCAGATGACTAAAGTAAAGTAAAAATTAGCCCTAGCCTAAAGGTCCCAACCAAAAAAGTTCTAAAATATATGTTATTTAGGGGGATATTTCAAACTCAGTCTTTGGTCTGACTTCAGCTTCTTTTCTCCAGTCAGTCAAGATTCTCAGCCATTTATGCATATGCCTCTAAAAAAAGTGAAACCAACTGAACTTAGGACTTCCCTACCTTTTTACCCCTTTTCCACATCATTTCAGCTTTTTAAAAAATAAACAAACAAAAATATTAAAAAAAAGAAAAAAAGAGAAATGTAGGATCAAAGTCACAATTAAAACACAGAATTCAGAAAGATCTAGCATAACCTTAATACAATCACATGCATTAGCATTGTGCAGTTTTTACTATACCTTGTTACCTAAAAAGCTGATATGACTATTAAAATGGTAGATAACATGTATTTTTTAATAGAAATACCTTATTAAATAGTGACTTTCACTTGAAATATCAATACACCTATCATTTGCTTTCTGTTGGGAGCAAGGCAAAAGAGTTGTCCATCATAAGATTTTTTAGTACAACCGTGAAAATATATCTAGATTAAGATTTACTAGAGTAGAGTCCGTTACCATGGCTAATACAAAATACAGGAAACACATTCACCACTACTGCTTGCCCCAGCTGTTCAGCAGCCACCACCATTTGCCCTGTGGTAACTACTCAGTTGTGTGTCAGCTCTCCACTTAGTTTCATCCTGCTTTATTTTGATTTATATTCCTATAGTGGCAAAGGAAGATGTTTTATTGGTCTGCTGTTCATGGAGGAAGGTCGTATTGACTCTCAGTTTCAAGTCAGCAGGACTAGAACTGAACAACGCTTTCTCAAATACAGATGGGAATTTTTTTTTGTTCAGGAAGAAAGTGGTTGTAAGCCGCTAATACTGCACTAAGATATTAAAATGAAGATGTGAGGAAGATCCCTCTTCTTGATACAACATGCAATAGGTCATGATGGCTTCAGTATTTTACCTCTGTTACGGCTTGATCCTGAAAGGGAGACACATGGAAAAATGAACCTATATGAAGAAATCTGTTCATCAATGGAGATGATTAGGAAAATTGTGCAACTGTAGGGATGCCCTGGGATGAGGCAGAAAGAGAACAAGAGTAGAAAATAACTGGACTCCCTTAGATAATATAAGTCAGGTTTAGTCTATGAAATGAAGCAGTTCTGCATTTTGCAAAGCACACAAGTGCCTCAGTGTGTTGTTCTTATTTAGAGCATTAATCTACCTTTAGTAAAAACCAAAGCTTGCTTTCTTCATACATTTGGCCATAAAATGAACCTTTTTTCCTTTTTTTTGTTTTTGCTTCAGTGCTAAAGGTGAAAATTGTTTCATTTACATAACTCATGGTGCCAGTATGACACATTTTCCACAAGTAAATGGAATGAAGCTGCATCAGAGGAAGTTCAGATTGGACAGTAGGCAAAGGTTCTTCACTGAGAGGGTGGTCAGTCACTGGAACAGGCTCCTCAGATAAGTAGTCATGGAACCCAGCCTGTTGGAGTTCAAGGAGCCTCTGTACAACATTTATTCATATGTGATTAATCTTAGGTAGTCCTGCAAGAACCAGGGAGTTGGACTCAAGATGATTCTATGATTCTAAAATGATAGCAGCTACCTTCATCAGTTCACACTAATTGCAAAGTTCTGATGAGAATGGGCAGAGTTCATATTGCCGATAGACTGGTATTATCTACTCTTTTGCAACCATATGCACCAGTTAATACCCATAATACATTCTTTAGCACTATCTTATTCACTAGAAATGTAATTGTGTATCCTTTTCTAATCTGGACATACCTGTAGCTTTGTTCGACCTGGCATGTCACAGATTTAGTATAAACCACCACAGAACCATGATCTGTAAATCAAATATATTTTATTGCTATTTTTCGATGTTGCTCATTGAACAGAAGTATCAGTTCATGCAGCAGTTCTAGTCAAATTGTTCTCATAAGGAAACTACATAGAACTCCAAAAGACATGTCTGGGGTGGGGGGAAGGTGAACCTCCCTTCCTAACAACCCAGCTATCTTCTATGCCTGGAAACTAGTTGTAATGCCACTGGATATTTCCCCTGATCAATAAATTATTACCACAAACCAACTCATTCTTTAGCCAAAATAATATCTATCTTATCAAAAAAGGAATTTATTTTTCTCTCACAATCAACCAGTTCTACTTTCAAGATCACAGAATCATAGAATAGTTAGGG
>NW_009924962.1:74993-88299 GCF_000696875.1 Nestor notabilis | reverse complement strand
AGTTGCCGGCTGGGTTTAAACCACGACAACTATGTAAATTTGCATCAACAATCATTCATAAGTATCCAGCAACGCATTCCCTTTACTAACTGAAATACTGTCATTTATCAAGGAGCCAGTTCTGAGTTATTACTGTGTATTAATATATAATCCCACAGGAAAGTTTTCACTGAATAAAGTATTTGCTGTATTTGTTTCTTGGTTATATTGCTAACAGGTATAACATTCATTTTGCTTTCATTTTATAATGCTTTTTATGGAAAAAATCCAGGTCCATTGATTACAGTTTTGCCAATTGCTCCAATATGCAAAGCCTTTATCACATATTTCTGCATATTCCACAGCAAATTCACTCACTACTTATGTCCCAAAGACAGGAGCAGAGTTTCATAACTTCCTGCATGTAAGTATTCATTCTTAACAATATCAAACTGCAGCATCTTGTATGCATGCCTTCCTGCATCCCCTCTATACAATTAATGACTACTGGAATCATGATTTAGATCGGAATTTAGATTTACTGGGTTTAGACATGCGACTAGTTGACCACCAAAGCAAGTGATAAACTAAAATATGATTCCTATTTTTAACTATCCTGGTGCTGTCAGATGGTTCAGAATAGCTTGTGAGATAATACAGATGTTAAGCAGAAAAAAATAAGTCTGAATTTTTAACGTATGCTCATGCTCTTCTTTTGGGGCCTTTAAAAATCATATTTCCATAATCTATTATTCATTATGAAATTTTGGGGACAATTTTTGAAAGATTGAAGTCTTCTGCTTTGCTCTTACATGACTGGTAGAATGTATGTGGTATCATTCAGGACAACTTTCGTGTCCCGGGACCTGAGTTTTAGCAGGAATATATAAGCAGCTGATTTCACAATGTTTTTGGAAACTGTAGCAACACAAGATAGAGCCCTAGCATTTCAGGGGAGTTTTTCCCTGAAGTTCTGTTAATGGAGAATGTTACATCATGAGATCACTAGAAAAGAGAAGGGTGGAGATGGAACGTTTGCTGATAAAAAAATCTTATTCTGCTATATAGGAATGTAATTTTCTGAAACAAGATTAACATCTTTTTTGCAGCACAATTGTAACTGGGCTTTTCTTACTAAAGTTATATCCATGAAGGGTAGGATTTATTTTTCTTTACCTTCCTAACCAATACAGGTCTGTTGATAAAGCATTTACATGTAAAGCAATCCTAAGGCAACAGAAGTGCAGAGAACCTCAGTGTCCACAGACACCTGATAGCACTGCTGAAGACATCCTGAAGCAGCCAAACAGTTCTGTGGCTGAAAGAAACTGAAACCCCTCTGCCCTTCCAGTGCCCCTCCTGTACTCAGCCAGCCCTGCCCATCACCAGCTAGCCTCAAGTGTCGCTGAAAGTTGAAGTTGTCCCTCTTCCTGCCTAAAAACCCCACCATTTTGGCTGCAGGGTCAGCTCTGGAAGGTTGGCGAGTAACTGCCTCTGCTCAAGCTACAAGCAGCTTCATACTTCTTTTTGTATTCACCTCAGGCCAACAATTTTACACGTCAGACATTTTTCAAGCCCAGTATAAAGCCATGACATTATCAATGAGAATCTCACAGGCACATACTTACAAATCAAAATGGGGGAAAAAACTGTAATAATTACAGGCTTAGTAGTGAAACTGATCTTTTACAATGTTCCCTTGAATTGATCTGTGTTTGTGTGTATCTGTCTCACACGCATATACAGCCTTACAAACAAATTTATTTCAAGTGTTATAAGGGAAGAAATGTAATGTTTCAGCTTTCCTATTCTGCTAATAAAGATTAATTATTACATGTGGGTTTTGAAACACTTGTAATTAGGAGACTCAGTAGGAAACACTGGAGCAGTATATAAACTCTAATAGCAACATAAGAACTCTAATAGGAACATGGAATATATAATGAATAATTATGAGTTCTCAGGCCCAGGCATATAAGTTACCACAATGTAACACAGCTGAGAGAAGTGCTGTTACAGAAATCAAGACAAACCCTTCAGAAACAAGTGGTATCACTAGACATAGGACACAAACAGAATGTGCCTACCTTGCAACCCACTCTGACACTCACCTTTTCCAATGATTTTCAGCATCTCAAACACACAGGTCTGATACATTTATGAAACAACAGAGCATATTCTTCATTAGCACTCACCAAAACCTTGCATTTCTTTTGATGAAAAGTTGTCTTTTTTCTAAACGACACATTTTCTCACATTTTCTCTCTTTTAAAACAACTATCACAAACTCCTGAGAGTTCTTTGGGTTTTCTTTTAATTTCTGCCACACACTTTCATGAAAATAACCTACCATTTTCCAGCAGTCCTGCTCTGCACTGCCAAAACTCTGGGCATGGTTTGAAGATTTGCTTAAGCTGAAAGGTGCAGTTCTGCCATGACTTGTAAACAAAGTCGCTCTGACCACATACCTGTAGCTCTGCTGTAGCTGCACAGGGAGTAATAGGAAGCACCTGCAAAAAGGCACTCTCTATATACAGCCCTGTTACGTAGCTGAAGGACCATCCCAGCTACAGGTGGGGCCTCCCAGTGGCACCACCACTGGCTGACATCAGCAGCCCTGAAACTACAGGCGCAGGAAGTTAACAGAGGCCCCAGGGCGGTAAAAAAAAATGGCCAGTTACTGATACCAACCCGGAAGGTACCATGTGAGCTGCCCACAGGGAGTAACACTGCCAGAGGACTACTTACACTATGTACTTAAGCTGCCATAAAAACTACTGACTGCTTGGATGCCACTACTTCAGAGTTAGTATGTAGAATTGACGACTGGTAGCCTTTAATGCGACATGTGTATGTATTAGCAGGGCAGAGAGACCTACCCATTTTTGGTCTAGTATCTTATCCTTGAGGCTGGGTTGTAATTTGGTGGCAACAATGGCGTGTTGCCCGGGGAGCTGATCCAGGTGCAAACTACCTCTCAGGAGGTAGTTTTATTTGTCAAGACAAAATAAATTTTATTAAATTGCAAAAATACATATATACGAGTTTATTACCCCTCTCATCTGACTGGCTGCACAGCTCCTTAAGCCCTGGTGTTGACTCAGGGAAGTGGACAGGGAATCAGGCCTGAGGGCAGAAGGCAGAACCTAACAGAAGTCAGAAGTAAGGACTAAAGGTGATCATGCAGTCGCATTCTTAGTTGCCAAGGGTTTAATTGTGTCACAGTGTGTTGGGTTTTTAAAAAGGTTAATTATCCTTGTAAAAGATGGAGTGAGGATACAGCCAAATGTTAAGCCATTTAACATTTATGGAATTCTGTAAAAGCATAGGCACCCCCCCCCAAAATGAAATATTAAACCTTTAAAATGAACTATGTCCTCATTTTCTAACAGAACTTCAATAACAGTATGATTCAGTCAGGCCTTAGAAAAATAACAAACAGCTTAATCCAAGCAAAAACCTAGCAGGAAGCTTCAGAATGAATCTTCAGGTAAAGCTGAGATCAGCAATTGTACCTGAGTATCATAATACCAGCTGATTAGGAGGGAAAGATGAAAACTAACAGGACTGCCTGAAGGACCAAGAATAATGCAAATGTGGCATTAGAACACCTAGAACATCCGTGGAGGTAAAGCATCTGAGGTATGCAAACACTTATCTGGCTTGCTAGAAAAGGGAAAAAATCTTTCTCTGTAACTAAAATAACTGACCCAGCCTGTCTTCTCTAACAATGTGTCATGTCCAGACGATGCTTCACTAAATCGGTATAAACTTTCTCCTGGTTACTGATAACGAAGTTTCCTCTATTTATCTGGACTTCATCTGGTCAGTCCCCAAAACCATAATGCATTTATTTTTCTAAGGCATCCAGTAGTAAGAAATAAGGGCACATCTGTACACAATATAGGTCAGTGATGCAGAAAAGAAGTAGATAAACTCAACTATATCAATATGGAACTTTTGCATTCTTCTGTAGTGAATGGAGCAGCAGAATAAACATTTAAAAGTTAAACAATGTCCCTAAGCATCTTCTTAAAAGAAGAATAAAAATAAACTTTAGGTAACTGCTCTCAGCAAGACATCTTCAGCCCATCTATCAAACTCACACAGCAATTTTAAACCAGAAGAGATTAACAGATCTCAAATCAGCAGGTTTTTCCTCCACAAGGTGTGTTTTCTATTTATGGATAATTTTTTATTTCCTCTTCACATGCACGGAGCTAAACTCCCTGCAGCTTATTTGCATTTCAACTCACTTGCCCCAAAACTTCTTGACACAGCCCTCTTGTTTCCTTCTGTAACTTCTAGATCTATGCACATACAAATGTGATATTGATAAACACATGCACATGAGCATTTATTTTCCCCTCCTCTACTTTTCCAATATCCCTCAGCAGCTGTGAATGACACTTCAGCAAACAAATCCCTACTGTTTTCAACATGTCTTCATACTGCCCCATAATCTCAGAAATAAGAAAAACACTAGATAGGAAGCTTTAAGGTTAAAAACATACTGCTCAAGCTACCTTTTCTTTGTTCATTAGGTATTCTACAGACATACTTATATATAAACACACATTATTAATTTACACCCTCCTAGTACTTACAGCATTTTACAGGCAGAGTGAGCAGTTTACATCTGGCACTGAGTGGACTGTAGGGAGGAACACCCACATCGGAGGAGGGCCACAAATATCCTCAGAGGGCTGGAGCACCTCTTCTGTGGAGACAGGCTGAGAGAGTTGAGCTTGTTCAACCTGGAGAAGGCTCCAGGGAGACATTATAACAGTCTTCCAGTACCTAAAGGGGCCCTACAAGAAATCTGGAGAGAGACTTTTTACAAGGACATGTGGTGACAGGACAATGGGGAATGGCTTTAAACTGAAAGAGGGGAGATTGGATTAGACATTAGGAAGAAGTTCTCACTGTGAGGATGGTGAGGCACTGGCAGAGGTTGCCCAGGGAAGCTGCGGCTGCCCCATCCCTGGCAGTGTTCAAGGCCAGGTTGGATGGGGCTTGGAGCAACCTGCTCTAGTGGACCAGGCAGGGGGGACTGCTCATGGCAGTGGGGGTTGGAACTCGGTGATCTCTAAGATGCCCTCCAACCCAAACCATCCCATGATCCTATGCCATCCTGACCTCAGTCTGCCAAAAGCCTGAGCAGTTGTCAGCTGGGCACTATGTTGGATGGACAGTAAAGAGTAGAACAGGGCAGTGGGAAGAAAGTTAACGGTTTCTTTGAGAAAGGGTGTACCAGATGGTTCATTTTTACCACAAGAAGAAATACATCAGTGGACTTGTTCTGCATGTTACAGGTTGATTGGAGGGGTTTCTGAGTTCATTTTTAGTAGCTAGTTCTTGCAATAGATTTTTTTTAATGTCATGAAATTGCAACAAACTTTTTGACTTCTGTGAACGTTACCGATTTCCAACAGCTAAGGGCCCTCCTAGATATATTCTGGTATTGCTGATGGGGTTTAGTTCAATAAATTGTAGACAGCCATTAAAGCAGGGAAAAAATCAGGCCTGTAATTGGAATGAGCAAGTTCTTCTCATGTTCTGCAGAACCATTCAAATAAGACCCAGCATCAGTGTCTGTAGTTTACTATATTACTACTGGAGATGTGCAATAGAATCTTGCTTTCAGCCAGTAGTAAATTTGAAATTCCTTTCACCACAAATTCTGTGGTGAAATGTCAGATATAGAGGCCTCAGTCACACTTACTTGTGTGTGTCCAGCCATCTCAAGCTAGAATTGATATACATAAATTGTATTTATATTTATAGATACATACACATACTTATAAAAGAATATGCAGTAGTATCATTTCTTGAATCAGAAGTATGAGAAGCTGTATGAAAACCTGAAGTTTTAATACTGAGCAGCCAAAGTGTTTTCATATTAATAGGTTGGCTGCAAGCTACAGGAGCACTTCCACCAGGGCAGTGTCTCAGGAAGAGGGAAGAAATACATAATTTCATCTAGTTGGCTTTTCCTAATTCCATTTACTAGGAATTAATTGAATGAGTGCAGAAAAGCTACCTAAGAGCCATACGCTTGATGACATAAGAAATTTCAGAAATGTCTCCAGGTTTCCGTATGCATGTTACTTCTCTGATTCAGATGTAATGATAGTAATTAAACTGATTTTGACCATCAAGGATTTGATCAGCTATAGTGCTGCTGCTTAGACGAACAGAGATTCCTGCAGATGAGACATCACAATTCAATTAGACCTTGTAGATGATGCTGTCAGTACTGGTAGCATCAGTCTCTGCTGTGGCAGAATTTACCACATAGGTGAGATACCTGCTGCAGTGGATTTTCAGGACTAATACTTTAGACTTTGAAGTTCATATAGTTTTGCAAAGACACTGATGTATTTATGCAAGTACTTTGATGACTATGCTGACCTTCTCAGATCGTGGCACCTGGGAAAGAACATGGAAACTATTTTAGAGATTTTATAAATGTGCACATACAAGTTATCGACTTAATTTATGGCCAACAGCTCTTCTGTGAGGTTATTTCAAAGGCACACTGATATTTTACCAAATTACTCATAATTCAGGGATACAGTACATGCATCATTTATTAAAACTTCACTTTCCTTGGATAATCTACTTGGTCTTTTCATTTTTCATCTGTCTTTCCTTAAGAGAAATCCGGAGAGCATTAAGGTAAGGCACTAACAAAACAACAGGAAAAAACCCCTTAACTTTCAGATATGGCCATAGCACTAACACTGCTAAACTGGGGAGTTGAAAAGCCTCCTGCTGCAACCTTTTATTAATATTCAACCTTGATCTTTCTGCATACTTTGATTTTGTGGCTTACTTGAAAGACTTGATACATATAGGATCTTTCAAATATTTTTTATAATATATATATATAAAAATTGGTCATAGCAACTGTGCTTTAGTGTAACACAAACAAGGATATCTCAGTGATATTGTTAAGCAAATAAGAGATGACACTGTTCCCAGAGCAGACCCTCTTGAGCTCTCTCTGTGTTGGGCTCCATTCCACTGTCGTGATTTTTGCAGTCAGCGCAGGATGAATTTCACCCCTCAGAGAGTTTTCAACTGATCTCATTTCTGTCAGCCTCTCTGAAAGATGGAGGACAGTGGATGCATGCCTTAGACAGATGAATTTGAACTAAAGCACAAGACAGATGTTATTAATTGGGTTTCTTCTGCTGCTGAAAGCAGCCTCAGCTGTGTACTAATGGAAATTCTTGTCAGCACAGATGGTTTGCTTTGACCATGCTATGTCATTTAAATGTTATAATAATAACAGAAATTGGATTGGTTTTTGGCAGCAGCCAGTTTTCAGGGGGCACTGAGAAAGTTATAACTGATACTAAAAATGGCAACAAAACTCTGCAATCTGCTGTGTAGGTGATACTGCAAGACACATGAAAGCTTGCCTGAAACAATCCACCACATCTGCTGGTGTGCTGTAATGCGGCAGTAGCACGTTTTAAATTTGCTCTGAGGTGAGAAAACTTGATGTAAACAACTGCTTATATTTGTCAACATCTATCTCTCAATGTGTATTGATCATTCGAAGCCCAATAAATAAAACCACTGTGCAGTGCACATGTTTTAGCTGCAGCTCCAGCAAAAAGAGTGTTTTCTCATCCCAGGCAGAGGACAGCGAGCACTTTCAGTCTGAAATTGCTTCATTTGCCATGGAGTAAACACATCTGATCCTTCCTCCAGCAAGAGCAGAGGAGGAGGGGGCTGGGGTGGCAGATGTCACCTTCTGGGTCCTCGAGGAGCTGACATGCAGGGCACGTGTCCTGCTCCCTCCACTCACGGGGTGGGTGGAAACTCTGCTGGGAGATATTACCGCCTCCACTGATGTGATATGATAAATTCCTAAGCTGTCCTTTTTTTTTTTTTCCCTGTTCAAATCTGCCTGTGGCCTTATTTACTCATGCCAGTTACCCTGGATGGATGCCCAGCAAGGACTGACTGGCACCAGATCATCTCGGGAGGAAACAAGATGCACCATCAGTAGCTCTGTCTTTCTGTTGTTAGGTTCTTCAAGTATTTTCAGATGTTACACTGCTTGAACAGGACCCTGGGGACTGCCCTGGGAAGTTACTGGAGCACATACGATTTTCTAACCCTTCTCCAGGTGTGTTTTTACAAAATGGAGTCAGGGATGGGGACAGGAGAACAGGCTCAGCAGCTGAGGCTTATTTGGAGGCCTTTATGCAAGAAGCAGAGGCAAATCCTATGTAAGAAGCTGACAGGCAAAGTAGGAGAGAGCACGTGGTACTTGGTGTCTGTTCTTGTGCAGGATGGTACAAGAATGGATGAAGGTACCTAGACCACTTTGACAAAACTTTCCTGCTTCAGGGGCAGCCTCCAGAAACAGCTGTGACCTTTGCCTTCATCTATGCTTCCCGAGAATGAAAATAAAGTCATAGCAACAGGAAAGGAAATCTTTCAAAGTAACGTAACTTTTCAAATCCCCAAGAGCATAAATACGCACCAATACTGTATTATGCCTTAAAATTTTCATGGAACTTGAAATGTCTGCGTAGCCTGCAATGGGTCATTTACCTCACAAAAATACCAAATGCCTTTAAAGCTGAAGACATTAATGAAACTGTGACCCAGTAAACTATTTCTATTGATTTTTGTTTCTCTTGTCTGCTGTTGCTATAAACATGCTTCTCATTCAGAAGACTTACTTTTAACCCATATTTGCACCATTATCTGGACATATGGGGAGGAGAAAGTGATAGGATATGGAATAGTGCAGGGGAGGAAGCAGCAGGATGGGAAGAGCAAGAGAGGCGATGTGAGCTATATGCATGCATTTTTCAGAGCAACAAGCATGTTGATTTTTTAATATACCATTATCCTTGCTTTAAGTTCCCCAGAGAAGACACTAACAGCTGAGAGGAGCCAGTGAGACGCGGCAGCACCACCTGGCACACACAGCATGGGAGCGTGCAGCAATGCCAAGCATGGCTTCTCTCTCACTGACCTGCAAAGTCCCCAGACTCTGGGGGGGGATGCAATGGGCTGTGCAAGTCCCACACTGGCCAGCGGAGGGTTAGGACAGGTTATAGGGGCTGTTAGCCATATACCACAATACATGGAGGAGGTGTAAGGTAGGGAAATGGGAGCTTTATGTCTGGGTCAGACGCCAGTTAGTTCTGCCACTGTGAGAGGCCCAGAGGACTGTGCCATACCTCCTGACAGATGTAACATCATGCCCTGATGCTTCACTTTGGTAACTCAGAGAAGGACAAAAGACAGATGCTTACCATGGAGAGAGTGGGAAGCAATACCTACAGGTGTGCTTTTCCCCAGCCCTGTGCCCACCATGGTCCAGGATGGACCATCTTTCTGAGGGCTGCTGCAAGACAAGACAAGTCGGAAAATGGCAGCATAGCAAACACAGAAGTCTGTAACTTTGAATTATAGAATGGTTTGGGTTGGAAGGGACCTTAAATATCATCTAGTTCCAACCCCCCTGCCATGGGCAGGGACACCTTCCACTACACCAGGTTGCTCAAACCCTGTCCAACCTGGCCTTGAACACTGCCAGGGATGGGACTTATCTGGGCAACCTGTTCCAATGTCTCACAACCCTCACAGTAAAGAATTTCTAGTATCTAATCTAAGATGTTAGGAAATCTAACTTGCTGAAAGATATTTTGGTTTTCCCTATGAACTTTGTACCTCGTGTTGGATTTGCCCGTGTTGTAAAACTGAGAAGGTGCAATGTGTTTTTAGAACATTACTGCTGGTCTGTAAACCATTTTATTGCCTAGCACAATTGCCATGGGTTGGGTGGCCCCTAGGTTTCTCAGCAGTTAAGTAACCTGTGTAATCAAGTCAAGATTTTAAATTTTTTCAGATCCTTTTAAAACATCATATTAAAAGTCCCCTTAAACACCGAGCATAGATTTGAAGCGTGCACATACACACAGAAGAGTCAGCTTCTATGTAACCCAGTGATTCCTTGCACAGCACGTTTATACAAGGACAGCAGAGGCGGTATTTCTCAGCCTCTCCCTTTTTTATGACCATTATACAACAAGGTAATTAAGGTCAGCTGAGGTCATTGTTCTTTAACCAAGTTCCCACCCTGAAAACAGAAACCTGTGTCTGATCTTTGGTTTGCAGAAAGATTTTTAACCTTTTTTCCACCCACCATCACTGTTCTAAAACTCCACTCGTGTGTATTGGCTGCTCATTTTTGTTAAACTCTGGAGGCTGTAATGTTGTTCTTTGCAAGGCTGAACTCTCAGCAAGACTGCCCAGAAAGCAGGCATGTGGTACAAGGTAGTTCAAATAATTTAGTATCAATAATTAAATGCAAGACCTACACACACCAGTTGCAAGCTTAGTCTTTGCTGTATTTCCCCTGATACTTGACTGCTGAATTCCACTACTATAACATCTTACTTAAAGGCCGGGACTGTTTGAAGCAGCAATACAGAAAGAATTGAAAAAGGAGGGATAAAATATGCCAAGGAGAACAACATGGTAACCTTCCAGGACAGCAAGTCTAGTCAGGTATCGTGAATCACAGAGAGAGAAATCACAGCCGGGCTTTAAGCTGCCATCATGGACTTTCCTTTATGAGCATTTGGGTTACAATATCAACAGATGTGGAATTTGGGGTTTCAGCTACCAGGATGACTAACGCAAATAAATCAGCACAGCAAAGTAGGTCACAGAGTCCCCACCTCACCTGCTGCTCCCAGAGTCACAACACGCTTGCTTTGATTTCACGTGTTAGTCCAGCACTTGCAACTATTTCATTATTTCATATAACTCTGGCATTTTACATGGAGTTTATTTCTCTTACTTCTTCATTTTAGTCAGTGGATTCAGGTGCACAACAAATGGGTTTACACTGATAAGCAGAAGAGCCTTAATTAAAATGCCAGTTAAAATAGTAGCAGAATTCTCTCTGAGCACAATTCTCTCTGAGCAATGGGCATTCACAGCTGAAGATAATGATTAAATTTCTGCAAAAAATGTTCTTATTTTGAACTATCAGCCAGCGAAGTACTCGTAATGCATAAATTAGACTCCCCCAGAAAATAACATTCTGCACAAATAAGTTATTCTAGTGGCAACTGGAATTGTGAGTGGATGTGTTGCTTATTTAATAAAAATGCCACCAGAGATAATGGGCCATAAATAGAACCTACATTTTTCTATTCAGTTAGCATTGCCTCATCTAATGCAAACTATTTGTGTCAAAATAAGATCTTACTTAATCTTCAGTTGGCATTTAAATAACTTTCCAAGTAATAATGACGCAGAAGTACTGATAAAGACTGTAAATTAAGACCTGTTTAGTACTTGGTACCTGTGCACTTGTTTGCAGTCCTTCTGTAATTCTAGTTGATCTTTAACCACTGTGGCGATAAAACCAGTGCATCACAGCGCAACGACCAACTGAATTAGCAACTTCTGACACTTCAGCTATGTTCCTACTCAAGAAGTGCATTGCGAAAGCATCTGCACATCCCACCGAATACAGTTCAAACAGCTGACATGCTGCTCTGAGTCCAGCAGACCTGGAACCAGCGCACCTCCCTCTGTATTGGGAGGCAATCCTGGGTTACAGCAGCCCAGGTACAGGATGGCTGAGGCCTGTCCTGAGTGTAGCTGTAACCGGGAGTGCACCAGCCCATCACCTGCTAACCCTGACAGGGTCCCTCGGGCTGCTGCTCATGCTCACACCTCACCTTCTGCTTTGGCTGCCCTCAAAGCTGCAGTACTGTTACACTCCACAGGTATTGCTGCTACCCATCGGCACTATGAGTTCAACTTGAAAGAGGAGCTGCAGGCTAGAACTTGGGCTTCAGCCACGGACAGTGCTGTTTTTTCTCTTTTGCACAGCCTTTTATTTTTTCCAGTTCATTGAGAGAATTCTCTAATTTGTGAGTATATTATTGTACTGTGTATTACAATAATGTCAATGATAAAAATGTCACACTTCTCTCAACGATGTCATTAAAAATCCATGTCAGACCCTCACTGCTTGAAAATAAATAGATAGACCATAGAAACATAGAATTGTTTGGGTTGGAAGGGACCTTAAAGATCATCTAGTTCCAAGCCCCCTGCCATGGGCAGGGACACCTTCCACTACACCAGGTTGCTCAAAGCCCCATCCAACCTGGCCTGGTTGGACTATTTCAAATAACAGATGAAAATAAATGTTTATTTAATTTCTTTGCTTGTTCAGCTAAATATTGAAACAAAATTTCTAAAGCCATCTCTAAATTTGCCTAAGCCAAGCAGTGGTAGTGTGGAGAATCTGGCACTTAGATTTGCAGTCAGACATTAGGGACCATGCTGTCCATGCCTTCAGCATCAATCAAGCAGTATACTGAATTGGAGCTGCAGAAAGCTAACTTGAAAGTTAACTTGATGGTACCCTGCTAGTTAAAAAGCCCCACAATGGCGTGTGGCTACAGCTTCAGTACTATTGCCACCTACAGGTATTCTTCTCTTCCTTCATTATGAAAAATAATGCAGTGAAACATGCTGCCCTGGCACTATACACTGATAAATTCAATTGTTACCATGTAATTCACTGAAGATGGAACATCTTCACCTCTCTGGGTACAAGCTACAATCTACTGAAAGACTCAGTAAAGTGCTACTCACCTGAACGAGGAAAAATGTTAAAAAATCCAGCAGCAAAAAGGCTAAAAATATAAATTCTGGTTAGTTAGATGAGAAAAAAAAAAAAAAGACACGCTGTATATGAACAGACACTATTGTAGCAGTTAGGTAGCTTCTGCAGGTAGTAAAATCCTGCAGAGGATATGCTCGATGGTACACCCCAGGCAGTGAAGCGTGCTGGTGTTCAGGTTCCTCTGGAGCAGCAAAAATCCTGCAGCCAAAGCTAGCTCAGGTCTCAGCTGAATAAGGAATTAGCAGGTTTGGTAACCCTGAGCTGCAGCTGAGAACACAAAGTGCACAGAAAGGATGTGGCTGGCTGTCTTCACCGCCTTGTCTAAGAGGGGGAGCAACAACCTCCATCTTTTGAAGGTACTCTTGGACAGTGCAGAGTGCCTTTGGAGCAAGCTCTCTAAATTTTGAACTTTTTTCTCTTCATTTGGAAATATATTTTTATTAATAAAATGGTAATTTAATCATCATTTTTAGTGGTGACTACAGTAATTGTTGCTCAGACTAATCATCACCTATGAGTAAGTCAATCACAAAGGTTTCCAAATGAATCATAGAATCATAGAATGGTTTGGGTTGGAAAGGACCTTAAGATCATCTAGTTCCAACCCCCCTGCCATGGGCAGGGACATCTTCC
>NW_009924962.1:69106-74732 GCF_000696875.1 Nestor notabilis | reverse complement strand
CTTCTCTTCTCCAGGCTGAACAGCCCCAACTTTCTCAGCCTGTCTTCACACAGGAGGTGCTCCAGCCCTCTTATCACCCTCATGGCCCTCCTCTGGACTTGCCACAACAGCTCCACATCTTTCTTATGTTGGGGACACCAGAACTGTGCACAGCATCCCAAGTGGGGTCTCATGAGAGCAGAGTAGAGGGGCAGGATCACCTCCTTTGACCTGCTGGTCATGCTTCTTTTGATGCAGCCCAGGATATGGTTGGCTTTCTGGGCTGCAAGCACACACTGAAGCCAGCTCATGTCAAGCTTCTCATCAACCACCCCCCGAAGTCCTTCTCCACAGGGCTGCTCTGAATCTCTTCTCTGCCCAGCCTGTAGCTGTGCCTGGGGTTGCCCTGACCCAGGTGTAGGACCTTGCACTTGTCTTGGTTGAACTTCATGAGGTTGGCATCGGCCCACCTCACAAGAGTGTCCAGGTCCCTCTGGCTGGCATCCCTTCCCTCCAGCGTATCAACCGAGCCACACAGCTTGGTGTCGTCGGCAAACTTGCTGAGGGTGCACTCAATCCTCCTGTCCATGTCACTGATGAAGATGTTGATCAGGATTGGTCCCAACACCAATCCCTGAGGGACAGCACTTGTTACCCATCTCCCGTTGGACATTGAGCTGTTGACCACAACTCTCTGTGTGTGGCCATCCAGACAATTCCTCATCCACCAGGTGCTCCATCTACCAAATTGATGTCTCTCCAGTTTAGACACAAGGATGTCATGTGGGACAGTGTTAAACACTTTGCACAAGTCAGGTAGGTGATGACAACTGCTCTGCCCCTATCAGTTCCGTAGCGCCATCATAGAAGGCCATCAAATTGGTCAGGCAGGATTTGCCCTTAGTGAAGCCATGGATCTACTTAAGCTAACAATCTGGTTTTAATAGTGTTTCCCAGATTTACACAGGTGGATGTGTGCAAGTACCGACAGAGATGAGTAGTGTTGTCTGGAAAGTTGAATACTCAGTACAGCCACAGATTTATCTTCACCATTGCTGCCCCACACCATATTAATAGTCTGTATATTCCCAACATTATCGGCAGCACTAAATCACTGTAACTAACACTGCAGATATAGCTGAGGCTGTAATTATTCCAGAGTCAGAAAGCCATAATATATCCACTCTGAAAACAAAATTATTTAGCATACGCAAGTATACAGAACACAAATGCTGCTGATATGTTTTGGTCTTTCATGTTAATGGATCACTTCAATCCAAATGCAGATTTTTCTTTTGGCATGCCTTTTGTCATGTTTATGTGCATTAAAAAATATGAGCTGATAAATGAAACAACCATCACTTAAATACCACGTACCAGATAAACCCAATTGGATGTGAAGCTCCATGCAGTAAGGTACAAAACAGGTGGACATCTCCAAAATCCTATCTATTCAGGAGAGCCAGGTTCACACTATATAAAGAGAAATTACAGACATTTCTTGCTAGAAGTACCTGCTTTTCAGTGTTCTACTTTTAAGGTAAATGGCCAAGTTTGAACTTCACCAGGCTCCTTTACTAGATTTCAAAGAGGTAGTGAAAAAACTGTTTCCTTTTCCTTATTTTCTCACATTTTCATTCAACAACATTTTTGCACAATTGAGTTCTAGCTGTGTCTCCTTTTTTGCATGCCATCTTTCCATGGCACAACAAAGAACAGGTTGGTTTTCAACAGTAGAACTAGGGGAGGAAACAACAGGAAAAAATTATATATGCAAGCATCATCCTTAAAGCAGTTATCTCTGGTTTTGTAATTAACTACATTTCAACCTCATGATATCTAATTAATCAGAAATTGCAACGGAGTGGTCAGGAAACGTCTCAGAGCACAAAACATACAGTCCTTGAGCAGACATAAACAGCATGAAAAGCACTTACCTGAAATCAGAAGATGCTCACAAACCACTGCAAATCTCACAGTGGGGACAACATCCCGGCTAAAGTGGGGGAGTGTGATAGCCAAAACAGCTATTGGCTGTTTCATCCCTAGAAAATAACACCTGTTTGAGAAATGATGGTGCATCTTTCTGAACTGATATGAAGCCACTGACCAAGGAACCTGCCATGTGGTAGAAGAGACACAGCCTGCATCCTCTGCACACAGGAGAAGGGCCATGCAACCAACAGAGATGGGGAGGGCAGGGCTGGGAGCTGATGGCTACGCTGACAATGCCACTGGTTTGGTAGCTCTGAGAAGACAACACAGAGAGCCAGGAAAGGCCTGGTGTTTTAAACACAAGTGAAAAAGACCTTTTGAAGTGCTCCTGGAGGCCAAGCAAGAAGCTGGGATTTGTATCCAAGTGAGTGGGACCTCTAAGGTTCTCCCGCACAGGCTATGGCAAAGATTAGTTTTGGCTTTGATATTAATACACAGATGAGAAGCAACCAATATATCTTTACATGCGCAATAACACAAGCAAATAAAACCACATTGTTCAAGCAGTAACGTCTTCAGTGGTGTTTAGATGCTTATGCTGGGACAGTGACTCTTTTTCTGTCTTTCTTAGGAGATTCTGGTGGTTTATTTTAAGAGAAAGAACAAGATTTTTTTTACAAAGAGCTAATATACTTTTAAACACACCAGGTAAACTCTGACTTCACTAAACTAAGCAAGAGTTTTGCCTCTGACTTCAATTATGCTTTCATCCATCTTCCCTCATACTGTAATAGGGATGTTTCTTATCTTCTCTGCAGATAAAATCTTACCAATATGGCCTGTGTCAACATGAAAGGAAAGTAGAAGTGCTTTAAAATTTACACTAAAATATAACACAGTTTCACTTCCATGTTTGTCCAAAAATGTAAACCATTTAACCTTTAAAATAAAACCCTCTTAATTAGAAATGTGAACAAGAAACAGGACACTCACCCAGAGTATGCACAAGGGTTTGGTTTTTTTTGATCAAGAATATTTTTTACAGATAGTGTCTGAATCGTATGAATTTTTAAATGGAATTACAGTATTTTAGGTACAACATTGCGAAGTCGAAGTCATACCATCAAATAACTTAAGAATTTAAGGGCTGAATCCCTAAAACTACTCAAGTACAAACCTCTTTCGGAGCTGATCTGTTTAATTCATTGGGAATTAAAGCTCTGACTCACTAGTAGATATGGATGAGCTTAGGAAAGCTTAGAAGAGTTTTCAGTCCCAACAATCTGCCTATTTTAGATGTCTCCCTCCCTCTTTACAGGACCAGCTTAGTTTCTGGTAAAGTAGATGCTGTATCACTCTGCTATATTAATGTAAACCTGTATCAATTTTTGTTTTTTCCCAGTGCATCCAACTATGATTTAAGCAGATCTGCAACTGTTTTATGATTAACTGAGGAATCCTAGCAGCAGGGGCAGATATCCTTGAAGAAAAACAGAGTGAAAAGCTTGGGGCCAGAATTGCTGCAGCAGACTTAGCATAAGCTGTCTCTGTTTGTGAGCCAAAATCATTGAGCACTCAAATATGAACCTCAGTTCAATTGCAATTAACAGACTCTCCCTAGCATCTATGTCTTTTTTGTTAAAGATGAGAATTAAAACAGCTGAAAACAAAAGGTTATCTGTATCTTGTTGGCAAACACAGACATGACCTGTACTTTTAATTCACCGTTTTTTGTTTTACAGCAGGTCATTATTCTCATTAATTGCTAAGCTGCTGGCAGATTCCTTGACATTTCGGATGAAACGTCAATCTGGATTTAATAAAGAGCTCCAGAGGAAAGAGGTTATAATTCTTTCGCTTCAAAGTCTGCCAAATCAACAGCATTGTGCAGACTGACATCATGATAGGCAGTTGCTTGATACAGCAGTCCATTTTTTAATCAGGGTGACATAATACAGGTATTGTCTGGCATGACATGTAATTGCAGCATGGCCAGGTTCAAGGTGGGCATGGTAGGCAGGAAGAGGTGAGAGGATTTCCACAGGTATGTTTTCATCTGTGGATACAGAAGTTCTTTTGTTGGGTTTACATGTACATCTAGAAGGACTATCTACAATACAAGGATATGCAGCATCAGGGGGTTCTAGCTTTCCAGTTCACCATCATTTAGAACAACTAAGAAATTTGACTAGCATCAGATCTGAACATACAGTTTTTTAACTTTATGTTTTCCAATAATTGTAGTTTCTTTCCTTTCCCTCTCATTCTCCAACACAACGGCACCATTCCTGCATCCACATTAATACAAACTTCACACTGCTAAATAAATTAGATATTTAACTTCAGGCACATCTGACTGAATCCATTTTATTTTCCTTGCCCACTTCCAATTCGTCTGAAACATGCTCCTTTCTGTAGCTTGGAGCACAAGAGCTCACTTGGATGGGGTTAGTACCATGTCCTCTTCCTTTGCTTTGCTGTCCCTGACAGAGCAGGTACCCACCTCCAGAAGCACTCATTGGGAACAGCTTCTGACATGAGAGCAGAGTAAGGGGCTCAGACACATGCCCCCGGCTCTGAAATGAGACACACTAACTGTTGTCTTACATCCTGACTAAGCGCAATTAGCTCTTTCAAGCAACAATTACTAGGTAATTTATCTTGGAGAAATGAAAACAAACCTTGTTTACCCTAAAACATACATCCCATGGCAGAAACATCAGGCAGCAGACACTCAGGCTCAACTGAAAATAAACCTGGCAGAAAGATGAAAGAAATTATGACAACCTGCTCTGTGCTAGGCTTTGGGCAGGGAAAGCTGGGGAAAGGGCTGTGCTGCTTTTGATATTGACTGGAGTATGCTGTTCACTCAGAATAAAGTCCAACAAGAATAAATAGAAAGGTTGATTCAAAAAGCTCTAGGTCAAGCCTCTGCAATCTTGCTCAGAAGGCAAGTTCAGCCAGAATACCTGAAAGGGTATAAGCGAGACATACACCATCCACATGGAGACAGGATTTCAGCACAGCATAATGAATGCTGAAAAAACTAAGTATGTGCAAGGAGGAGGAAAAGGAATACTGCTGAAAATTGCTTCTGAGATAATGCGTTCTGACCGTGACCCCTCAGAAAATGAACTTTTGCTGAACCATCTAACTGGACTCCACCAGAAGTATCATCGATCACATGTTCCTATAAGAAATGAAGCATTTCTAGAAAATGAGATTTAAAATTCAACACAGTAGAACTATAGATTCTAAAGCCAAATGGCATTCACACTGGGGTATATTGCATATTTAAAATTTGGGAACTGAAAAGGGTTTTGTGGAAATGTCATCTAAAATTGCACATTTGAAGGTAGCAGCAAGATGCACTAGAAATGGTAAGGCATGAAATTGCCTCATAAAGGAAATCACTTTTATGAAACATGACAATAAACATCCCAATGAATTTACAGATAATGAGCAGCATCTGACACTTGTGCTGAGTACTTGAATAACGAACTTGTCTCCAGCCTGTGAAACCAAGAAGGAAGAAAATAAGTGTTATCCTAGTTTGCTGTGTCCTGGTACATGCAGAGAGGAAGCATGTGCCATTTTAGGGTATATCTGAATTGACAATGCAGGCACCTTCTTTGGAGAAAGGCTCTCCGTGGCTTTGTGATATCTTCAACAGGTGAGCTACTGCCTGAGCAGTCAATCTATCATGTCCCTT
>NW_009924962.1:26541-69075 GCF_000696875.1 Nestor notabilis | reverse complement strand
GTCCTGCTGAGTGTGGCACATACTGATTTTTCAACCTGCCCCCTTACTTACTGAGTAGGGCTCTCACCTCTCAACTGCTTGAAATGGGACAATTGCTGTTAAACAAAATGCGGATTTGATGTGTTAACTGTGTGCAAAGGTTTTCAGGATCAAGTCTAGGAACATCTGTGTTACTAAGACAGGTGAGATTGAATTCAATTCGCTGTCAAGAACTAGAAAGTAGATCAGATGAAAGCAAATAACAAGTTACACACAGTTATGACTGGAAAAAATTATTCTCTATGTACAGGTTAGAAAAAAGCTTGATTTGATTTCATTTGGGTCAGTGGAGTTTTAATGGCTGGAAGTACAGTTAAATAATGCTGATTAGCCATTTACAAGCACTTTACACCTGCAAAGAGCTCTTCAGTAGTTAGATACAGTGAGTTATTCTACACCATATTCTTGTATTATATGCATTAGTCTCATTTTTTAGCAAAGGAAATTGAGGTCTTTAGATAAGACACCCTAAATTACAGACAATTATCCTATTTGCAGATGGCTTACCAATAGGCATGTGATGAGTCAATGACAAAATTCAGCTGCAAGTCTTCGAGTCTGTGACTTGGACTCTTGTCTGGTAAAAAAATCCCTTCCCTATTTCTGCTAGGAAAGGCAGAAATAAATAAGCAAATACATTTAGCTGATTTGAAAAAGGCTGAAGATTTAGCTCAAATCTGCAAAGCAGTCTTTTGCAAACAGTGCACTTGCAAGGATTCTCACTCATGTGTCAAAACTCCAACATAAATAAAGGGGTTTCCTTTACCTGAACTGCCACAGAAAAGGCAAATACAGATGCAAATCTGTGGGGAGCTGAAAGATTATCTCAACTGGCCCTATGCTTCCTCTGAAGCAGCCAAATGGCTGCCACAAGGGATCTCAGAGCAGCTAAACTTGACTTCAGCCTTGACTTCAGGCTTCTAAGTCTTCTCCTCAGGGATCTCAAAACCACTTGCTATCTCCAACTGCTTTTGTGCCACATGCCTGGGGTCTGCCAGTACAAGACTTGCACCTGCAAAAGAAGGCTCTGAGGCATACCTAAAGCACTGGTCTGACTTTAGACCACCATGGCACACTTAGATATAAGTTATTCTAGTCATAAGTGGAATTGTTAACAACTGCATTGTTAAAATGTCTGTTCTCACCAGCTTACCAATTGCCTGGATTCTTTAAATCAGGTGTGGGGACAGAGAGGAACAATGTCCCTCACCTGAACATAGTATCCCAGTTTTTCCTAAGGTCTTCATTTGACAAAGGCCATAGATGAGAATTTGCTATTCTAGCAAAATAACTAGCATCAGGGATGCTTGCAGTTTATAGGAACAAATCAACTACACAAGGAGAAATGGCTAATTATTATTACCTCTTTTTTTCCTCAAGGAAAAAACCACATTACACCAATGTCATTGGCTATGAGTAAAGTAAGTAAAACTTAGACAACACAAATTTTGCTAACTAAAGCACAGAAAAGCCCTGACTTACACCAAGTGCATCTGGGAATCCAGAATGCTAGTTCATTTAAGATAGCTTGACATACCTAAAAATAATCCAATCAAGAACATTACTGAGATCCTCAATACTTCAATAAAAGTTAGGTCCTATTCCTCTTACCAGCCTTGGTGGCCAGGAACTAAGTTGGACTGAGGTATAAGAACAGAAATAACTTTGCCAGCCACTTTCAAAACAATCCATGTGAGTTATAACATTAAAAATAAAATTACCTCTAGCAGATCTGGTGTGGATTTCCTGATTTTACATAAATGCCATAGAATCACAGAATGGTTTGGGTTGGAAGGGACCTTAAAGATCATCTAGTTCCAACCCCCCTGCCATGAGCAGGGACACCTTCCACTAGACCAAGTTGCTTAAAAGCCCCATCCAACCTGGCCCTAAACACTGTCTTCGTGCTTAGCGCAGATTGTAAACATACATGACTGGAAGATACCTAAGTTTTTGAGAAAAAGCTGTTTTCCTTCACCCTGACAGATGTCCCATTGTTTTGCCCAGTTCTCCGATTTTCCCTCTAAATTTCTTTAGTCTTCCAAAATCAGATTATCTTCTTCAAGGATTCCTACTGGGTTCAGTAAGAAGTACAGACAATCACCACAAAAATTCCTCTTGGCACATACTAAATACGATACCTACCGCAGATCTCAGCACGGGTCCAGATCTTCTCAGTTCCTTGTTAAAGCTCTCATTGCTCTACCCCTCAAGTAGCTTTAAAAACAAAACAACAAACCAGCAATTTCTTGCACATCTGACAGGACAGAAGCAGGAGAAGACAATGAGCCACCTCTTCCTCTCAATCCCTCTTTGCATGCTGAGTGTGGTTTGTGCCTCTTCTCCTTGACAACCTTTCCTCCAGCCAACCCACTTCCATAAGCACCACACAGTAGCTGGTTGTTAGCACACAGAGCAATGGTGGAGAGTCGTAGGAACAGCACACACATAGTGCATAATAAGAGAGCTCATATGAAGTGAAAGTGTCACCGGGGGTGGGGAAATCAAACATGTAGTGTATAGCATAGTCAACACATCTTGCTCTAAACAATCATTTCTCAACTTCCACCAGTTCTAGAACAC
This sequence comes from Nestor notabilis, assembly GCF_000696875.1. NCBI lineage: Eukaryota > Metazoa > Chordata > Aves > Psittaciformes > Psittacidae > Nestor > Nestor notabilis. The sequence goes on along the minus strand of NW_009924962.1, from coordinate 66,453 downwards.
AACCTGTGGACTCCACATGCCTAGATGGACCAAAGAGCACATGTACATCACAACCAAAATGCCTGAACTACCAGATACTTGATTGTTGGTGTCTTGTTTTTAATACACATCACCCATGTCTTAGCTTAGCTGACAGAAAAGAGTGTATTTGAGTTCTGCATGCAAAGCTGACACTTTCCGCTGGCACACACCAAAAAAAGGAAGTGAGACTGTAATACAAATACTGAAAGGAAATGGTTTTATCACACACATGCTCTTTTGGCCACTGCCTTCACATTTCCCAGTGGGTGGGAGCACACTGCACAGCATTAGACTACAAAGAAAAGATTCAGCAGTGAGTCAGGCTAAGTAACTCATAAGGTTATACTGTACGGATCCTTAAGGACTGGATATGGACTGTAGTTTATCACCAAAAGCTGTAGTGGAGTTGTCACACATAATTACTTTTCTGAGTTTCTAACACAAGCCATTCCTCATCCTAATGACTTTCCAGCAGAACACAAGCAGCTCCTGAAATGTGTGTCATTCAAATGATGCACAGCTCTTCCTTGGGATAAAATAATCAGGTTTGTTTAAATTAGGGAAGTACATTCACAACTTATTTAAATTGTGTTAGGAAATATCAATTTCAAACGTTATGCAAATGTGGAAATTCAGAAAAATAACAACTTTCAACTGTATTTCTGTGAAATACAAGAGTAGTTTCTCCCTTGACATTTTCTCCAGTCATTCTCCTATTTGGCCATTGTATATGAGTTATACAAAGTTAATGACACCCCTATGTTTTTAATCCCTTATTGGAGGCAGCTATAAAATCTTGAGGGGGTCAGAATGTGCAACTGCAAAGCATTATTGCTAATTTTAGGATTATGCTTGTGTCCTTGTAGCTCAGACTGCAGCCACTTTGAGAAGCTGTTGAAAACCAGCTCTGAATACCATCAGGAGCTCTGCCTTGTAGACATTGTTTTCTTAATGTTGCACAGTTCTCTATGAAGAACAAGTAAATTCCTATGCCCGCTACCAGAGAGGAAAATCAAATATTTACTTTCTTCTCTTTTCTTAAAGGGCAGATAAACACTGCACCATGCTCACAGACAAAGGTTAGGTCAGACCATGGCCTTTCCTACACCAAGAGTTCTCATGGCACATAACTCGGAAGTATGTGAAGACGAGCTGTCTCCACAGTACAGGTGTACATGAGCCAAGTAATCAGGTCTTTGTCAGGGATTCGGTACAGTTGAGACATAGGCAGTTTTCTCAAATGCCCATGCATACCCAGCTAGCCGATATAGGTGGCTGGGATCCCACACAACCCCTCCAAGGGGACCATGCTCCTTGTGTGGGTCTCCTTAGTGTCATTTACTTGTCGGTCACTCCTGGCTTGTGTCTTCCAGGATTCTTGGGTCAGAAGGCCTTGACCCCTTGACAAACTTTGATCCCTTGGTATCACTGGGAGACAAGTGCCAGCCCTCCTGCAGGCTTGCATGCAGAATCAAGAGAGGGCTCTACTGTCCCACCACAGCCCTGGCAACTCTCACAATTTTATCCAAATTTCCTGACATTTAGAGTTTCTCAAAACTCCCAGTCCCAGAACAATAAAACCAAGTGAGAGTCTAAGCTTTCATAATTTTTAATAGTCTAAATTTGTGATGAAAAGCTAAAAATCTGTCAGGGGTGTCACTAGGTGTCTTGTAAAACAGCTGGCAAAGAGAAAAAAGTCACTGGTTTTAATCTCATTACTTTGGGAGGTCTGACTCATGACTGCTAAGTACAAAAACTGGCAGAGGCGATGTAATACATCTAAATGCTGCCGCAAAGAAGCTGAACATCCTGCCTCCAAACTTTGATGTAGCTAAAAACTAATGAGTATTTTGGACTGTCTTGGCAGAAACAATTCAGCCAAGCCACGAAGTTCAACCAAGCCAGGAACTGGACTCTATCTGCAGCAGCACAAAGATACCATTGCCTTGGCACTTGCTGAAAATGAACAACAAAGCAAAGTTCCTTGCTTGTTTTCATATTTTCTCACTCTGAATCTCTGACAAATAAATCACTGAAGCTGATGAAAACCGAGCAATTGGCAAGGTGAAGCCCTAAAAGGCAATTGGCCCCAGACTTTATTGCAACTGCTTGTATGGTTCCTCAGCACTCCTTTGCCTCCAGCAATTGGGTAGTAACAACTTGCACGAAAATGTATTTTGAAAATTCATTAGTAACAGTCCAAGTTAATTATGGCATTAGTGCAGCTTAATGTTAAGCTTATAATTAAAAGATGCCAAATCTAACTAGGTCTTTCAAATACCTTTAAATAATACTTACTTGTTTAGCTTATGTATTAGAGGCACATTGGTTTGGTTTTGTTGCTCTTCTGTTGTTATACAAACTAACTGCCTCATTTAAGGCCATTTAAATGGTAATAGCTTGTTTTAGTAAGATCAAAATAGACACTAGAAACCACCTTTATCAAAGATGGAAATGGTTTCTTGCATATTTAGGGGGAAAAAAAAGGTTATTTAAGACACTGTCAGCCACAGAACTATTATGAAATAACTCTAAAGAAATTAATCCACAAGATGTACCTGTCTGTGAAATAGCATCCATCTCTCCTAGTTGGTCTGAGGGGGCTGAGGGAAAGGGAAATAGAGTGTGCCTCAGTTCACCGAATCCTTCAGCGAGTACTCCGAATTTCTAGTGAGTGTCCACTTCACAAACATTCTGTTTTAACTGATGATACTCAACCTTCCTAACCAAGCTGAATCTCTGACAGATGCACACACTTCTCATGTTTCCAGAGTAATGCCTCCATGACAGTGATGAGATTGATTAAAAAAAAATAGGAAACATGCATATTTTATCAAGGAAAAGCTGGTTTCAATTTACTGTAAGCAGGACACTAGACTGGCATGAAAGACTGAGCCAGTCTATTAACAGTTTATTTACAGAAAAAGAATGCAAATTCAGTTGACTCGGTAAAAGTCGCAACTCATCCAGAAGTCACTGAAAAGTTTTGGTTGAAATTGGTAAAGTCAGGGATTTGTAAAGCAGTTAGCTCAATTGTTCTACAAAGCAACATAATTAAATATTTATGTCTAGAAGTGTTCAACCTTCCAGCTAAATTCAGAAGTAACTTACGTATCTTCAGCAAAACCAGTGAGGGGGCAGTGGTATCACATCCCTTTATGGGCAAGTAGTTATTTAGCCTCCTAAAAGGATTAACAGAAAATCTGAAATTCACAGAAACCTAAAAAAAAAAAAAGGAAAGGCACTAAAGAGAGGCAGAGCTGCCCTGGGGACCAGCTACCTAAACAGTCCATGACAGATGGTTATTGACAGCGATGTATGTATTCATCTCTCTTCCTCTCCCAAACTGAGGAAAGGCCAAAGGCTCTTGAACGTTGAACAGTGAAGCTCTGCAGAGAATGGCTTTGGTCAGAAATGTGTGTGTGAGTGACAGCTCAGCACGAGTAAGCCTGGAGAGATGACTTTCATCAGAAGAAACCTCAAGCATGGCTGACCAAGGGCAGTAAGAAGTGACTAAAGCAGCTTCCAGAGCAAGCCTTGATGGGTAACTCGCTGTCCCAAGTGTTGGGGATGTGAGCCAGGACACTGCCTTGGGTTACTGACTGACTCCTCTGGTATTCAAGGAAGGGGGATTCTGATGCAATTCTGTTTATTTACAAGAATGTACAAAACGACCCAATTCCATTGTGTTTGTGGCTTTTCTCCTAGCTAACTAACTGTAGTGCACAGCCCCTACAGTGTGGCCAGGCTCAGCTCTTGTAGAGGTGCCTCCCGCATCAGCACGTTTCAACACCTTGCTGACTCCTGCTGATATCTGTGCGAACAGAGACCTGATGGATGGAGGAAATGAAGTTCACAGCCTTTATGTTTAGCTGTTGAATGCTCTTGGTGAGATCAAGCACCCTGAAATCTTGTTAAGTTCACTTGGGTGATGTGGAATATCAACGCTGTGCTGTGAACACCTGACTCACAGGCAGCTAGTAATGCACTGAGGAGCAGAGAACAGGAGCTGGCAAGCAAATGTTCACTAGAGGTTGGATTTCCCACAGAATAACAGGCAGTAAAGGTATTTCCACTCATCCTGAGACACATTTCACTGTCATCAGATAGAATTATATTCCAAGAACATAAAGATGACAAGAATTTTCCATCGTGCCCAGTCTGATACTTGGTTTCCTTTTACACAAGGTTAATTCCCAAATCTGTTTACTCCCAGTTTTTCTGCAGGGCTTCTTTCTGTCCTAAAGACATTTCCCCTCGCCTCACAGGCATCTCTCAGACATCCTGCATCTGTCATGGTTCCCTGGGGATCAGTTGCCACCTGAAGTCTGCCCAGATGGTCAAGACCTAACCTGCAGGGTTAGGAAATGGCTTCAGCCATGGGAGTAAGCAGGACTTGTGGACCCAAACAATCCTGTATGAGCACAACCCAGGAGCAATAGCGCAGCTTACAGGTAGCAAATTTCAAAGTAATGTTAGGAAGTACATCTTCAAAATTGGAGGAGGGAAGGGGAACAGACAGAGGTTAAGAAGGTCATTTTTATGGAGATAAATTACGAAGCATAGTCTATGCTGCATATTATTATACTTTCCTCTGATGCACTTAGCTGTGATCGTAAGTAGAGTTGGTGAACTACTAGAGTGATCCAAATCAGTAACTGTTATGTGACCTCAAGCAGTCTGCTTCTTTCAGTAAGTAAAACTAGCGAAACACACAAAAAACACCCAAGCAAACCAAACCCCAGAAATATCTGCAGACAACAACGCTGCTGTTTATTGACATGCTGTATGTTATTCAGTTCTTTTAAAACAAACCTACTGAAAGTCACAAGTGTTAATAAGGCATTTTCTAATCTAGCAATCAGCATGTTATTGAAGCCAGAAGATGTAAGGCTGCAAGGATGATGAGCAACCTCCGTGATAAACACCATAGCCTGAGCTCCACCACAGACTGTCGCGCTCCATGGTCCAGTAGATCCAGCCACTTGGCTCACTTGAAAAATGAATCCAATGAGCTTGAGCACATTTACATTTCATCTGTGGCCATATCTGGGAGCCTAACTGAGGCCCTCACTGCCCCATGGGTGCAACCACTGCCTTCAGGTAAAGGGGGCAGGCATATTCAGGATATTTTTCCCAAGTCTTCTATATCTGCACTGAGAATGAGCCAGCTTACTCTACTTTCCAGTCTTGACATGATTCTGAAAAACTTGCTCAGCTGCATATTAGCCATAAGCAATAGGAAGAAGATATGTGTGACACACCTTCTAATGAAGAAATAGAAATGTAACCCATTTAGAGAGAACTCATATGCACATATATCACACAACACCATAAGGGAAGGAAAACAATTTCCCAATTCCCTCCTCAGGATGTCTTCACAGATTAGTAGAGTGGCTGCTTGCAAGAGTCCCATCCATTTCTCATGCTCCATGGGAACATCAATAACCCCTCAGGAGGGACTGCGTGAAAGGCAGATATATGCACTAGAAACAACATATGGGTAATTGATCTCTGTGCATCATTACGAAAAGAGAGCATGAGTCAATGCAACTAGCAATACAACTGTATCACAATCTGGCAGCCAGACAGATGAGCTCCTAGGGGGAAGTCAGAAGCAGCTGGAGTTGTTTCCCTGTACCATATTAATCCCCAAGCTGTATTTTGTCACAGAACAAAGGTAGACTGATTGGCAGTGGCCAGTATCCAATTCTGGAGCCTGGAGCACCCCAATAGCAGTCAGCAGCCTTCCATTTTCTAGGACACTGGGAGAGTCTTCTTCTCCCCATAGACAGCACCTTCCTGTGGGTTTCCAATGGCCAAGAAAGACAAGAACTCAAAATGCAAGATCTTCCATAAAATTACTTTTTTTTCACAGCAGGAAGGGCACAGGAGGAGTGTCTGCCCTGTGCACTTCTAGCATAGGGGGAAGCAGAAGGAAAGAGAAGCTGGGTGAATCAAGTGGGTGGCAGCCTCCTAAGAACAAAACCCAGCAAGCCCAGGAAGCCAGGAGCTGCAGCAGTGGATGCAGAGCAGCAAGAGAAAGGAGGGGATGCACACGTGGTGGCTCTGAAGTCCTTCTAGTCTTCCTGCCCTCCCAAACACAAACAAAAGGAGGTGAAGGGGAAGAAAGGCACTAATGGAAGGCCCTACCCACCTGCAATTCAAGTTGGGGGGTGAGGTAGCATGAGATACAGGAATACCCTGCTGGCTGGCTGGGGTACACAACAACTTCCAGAAGTTTGGAAAGAAGGTGCTAGATTCAGCTCACATAAGACAAGCAGGTTGTGCAGTGGAGAAAAATGAGGAGTTACATTCATCACTGAGAAAGCTCATTGAGGCCTAGAAATTTCACATGTATGCATTTAGAAATGAAAAGCTAAAAAGAGTTGATGATCTTATTAATCTGAACAGTATTTCCTGGGAAGGTTAATAAGGCATATTTATTTCCCTAAAGAGAAGGGATATTTTCAGAAGTAAAAAATTCATTTTAAAAAGCCCCATGACTTAGGAACCAAATTTTTTAGGAGGGTTTCTCTTCTGCTTTTATGTGGAGGGCAGATGGCTCAGTAGTCAGAGAGAGGAAAACTGGCCTGAGAAATAGCCCTGTCCTGTTAGCTGCTGTCCCTTACTGAAGTGAGGCAGCTTTTCATTCCAGTGAACAATCCCATCAGCATTTCACATCTCTGCATGAGGGTCCACAGGATAGTTTTATCAGTGCTATTAATTCCTTGCATTTACCCATGGAGGAGGCTCATGTTCACATCCAGAGAAATGAGGTTGTGATCACTGTAGCTGGAGGTGCTTAGGAGCGTCCTGACTCCATTTTCGCCCGATCACTTACAACGCCTTCCGTTTTTGTGACTGAACATCACAACGTTCAGCCACTCCAATCATGAGGTCTTCTCTCTCCTGACAACTGGATACAGAGCCTCTATGAAAGGGCTGAAACATCGCCTCTCCATCCACAGAACGGACTTAGGTTTTCTACAGGGAATGCTGTTGGCAACCCTTTAGGCGATGCAGCCACAGGCTTGGACCCACAGCTTGCCACACGCTGTCTGTTCATGGTATGCAGCAGTTTCAGGCCTCATCAGCCATATCTCAGGATTTATTTTTCTCACTTGAAATGTAAGTAAGGCTTAAAACACCACTACATAGAAATGCAGTTTTTACAACTATCATTAGATTTCCTTCCGAAGCACGGTGTCAAAGACTAGATTATTGAAATCTGAAGCTGAAAATGTGCCCATTTTCACAAAAGTGCATGGGAACATGCTAAAATGTAAGTGCTTATCATTACTTTTATATTGCTGCCATCGTTTACCACAGAACATGAAGGGTCTTTAAACACATTAACGAACTAAGCTTCATAATACTCCTGAGATATAAGCAGTAATTAGCCAGCCAGTACAGTAGAACAATGACAGACTCTATAGAAAAAGTCCAATGCTCATTTACTGTTGATACCCCTGAACGCTATCAAATTATAAAGAATAATTCATATTGTTTGCAACATCATAACTGATTAACTGCATGCTCTCACTCCTGGGGTATTTTTCAAAAGTAAACCTTTCAAGTATTTCTCTTTCTGTGAAAGTTTCTGCCCAGATCTATCTTTATTTTAGGGTGAATTCTATTTTGTTTTCTGACCCAATTTCTATCTTTATTTGTGATGACTGACATAGTATGCATGGCCAGTGAGCATCCGTGTTGAAGGTAGCCTCCTGGTATGTGTTTTTCTAGTTCTGTCCTCTGATGCCTTACTTTCTAATGCAAGTATTTTCTAGGCTTCTAAAATGACATACGGAAACTACCATTTCTAATTTAGCTTTAATCACCTCTCATTCAGCCTGTGCCTTTAAGTAAAGCGGCCTGGGATACTAAAGTCTTAAAAGTCCCTCCTGCAGAATCAAGGACTGTTACCTTCAATAACTCCAGGTGTTTTTTTCTTCACCAGGCTCAGTGGGTTTTTATGTTTAGCACCTCTTGGTCTTGGTTTAGAGGTATAACAGAAAGCAAGTTGTCTTTAACTACAGTGCTGAGAAAGGAAAAGAGAATACAGTTCTATTTGCAAATAAAACCTAAGGGCATTCAAAGAACATGTTCCAAAATATAAAGCTGACAGTTATTTACAAAACTGCACAATCTATGATTAATACTAACTGGGACTCAAGGACACTACAGCCACCGGAGGGTAACATTTTACTATTCAAAGAGAAGATGCAAGTTGAGAGAATTCCACATTAGCTGTAGGGTTCAGACACATCACGTGCCCTAGTTTCTACCCAAGTTTTCATTAAATCAAGCTTCCTGTTATTAGTTCTCCATGAGGCATAAACTTGGGTCTTTCTCAGTAAGACACTGATAGTCTTTAGCTTCTTGACAAACAGTTCATAGTTTCAATTATGGCAGATGTCACCCTCATGACCTGTATGCATGCTGAATATTTGATTTAACTGCAGATTAACTGCAAATCCACTCAACTACTTGGCCCATGGGCAAGGCAGGTACTTAGTATTTGAAGCTACCAGAAAGGAATATTGACCACAGTTCCCCTCAGCCTGGGAGTGGATCTCCATTTAAAGATACATTTGTGTAAATACTAACCAGCATCTATATAAGTCTGCACTAATTGTTCTAAAACCCAGCATTATTTTATACTCAGCAGCCTACTGAGTCATGATGAGAGAAAAAAGCTATGCAACAAAAACCTGAACAATGTCATATCTAAAAATAGCCAGCAGTTCAGACCAGTGCAGTAAAGCATCATAATATTGGTACTAATTACAGGCCAACAATTGCAGACCTTAGAGCTAAGAGCAGATTTCTGAAACAAGCCAGAACGAGATGTACTCATAAAGACAAAACACTGTGGGATGCTGTCATGAAGATGGCTGCATCAGGTCAGCCTCATACTGAGATGGCAAGGAGAACCTCTTAAATCATTAGTAAAGCTGCAGCATCTCATTAGTTTTAATAGCTCTTGATATAAACACTGGTGCCAAAGTACCTACAAATAAGCCTACTCAGTCATCTCCAGGGTTCAACACTGGAGCTTGCTCCACAACAGCTTTGCTCCACAATGCTAGAACTTCATTCACAGGATCAGGCAGGCTAAAACAAATGCACCATTAATAACTCACTGAATACTTTCTTCTCCGGCTTCACCTGCCACATTTGAGATCAGCCTCCCAGAGCTGCTAATTAACTACCACCGGACCTCCAGCAAGCAGGTCAGCGTGACCCCTATTGATTTCAACAAAGCTGCATCACCACCTATGATCTGTGGTTTAGACACGAGACACAGCATGCACAGAGGAAAGGTTTAAAGGTGCCCATTAGCACTCTTTGCACAGGAGATGAGGGGAAGACAGCGAGGAGTATCGTGGGCTGTCAGATAAGGGAGGACTGGGAATGAAAAAGGAGGCTCAAGTAGACGAATGGCAATCAAAGATGAGGGAGAATGGCAAAGTGTGTTTGCCAGGAGACTAAGGAAAAAGGGTGTTCCCGAAATGCAAGAGAACTGTCAGCTCTCTCAGAGAAGGAAAATCAAAAGCTGGGTAAGAAGAAAGTGAGAAATCACATCCTGAAACAAGGAAGCTTCAACAGTGCTTTACTGCTCTCCTCCTTGTTAACTGAATGACAGTGCAGGGCACACCAGCTAGTCACATTAACCATCTCTGCTGAATGGAGATGCCAGGGGAGCCTGCACACATTGGCTTCCCAGAAAATCCCCAGGAAGAAGCACATCTTAGCATATGCTTGTTTCCTGGCTGCCCACACTTCTCACTTCAATCCTCACTCTCAGGAGCAGCAAGATAAAGCCTGCATTAGAAAGCCACATGCTTATGCCCAGGTGAGCAGGACCTGCCATGCTCTGCCATGCTTCACAGGACTGCAAAACATGTCCTGGACTTCTGTTGGTCCTTGCAGGGAACGTGGTCAGAGCATACCACAAAAGCAGTACTTTTGATGGACACTGAAGGATACAGAAAAAAAGGACAATGATTAAACAGAATTATTGCATCATTCACCTGAATAAAGAAAATGGCATTTGCTGTTGTTATTCATCTAGAATTCCAACCCGTTATTTTATAATGTCACTCCCCAATCCCTGTATCTAGATACAGGGATACCCTGTATCCCAGAAATGCCATTTCTGCAAAGGCATATTACTGTGGGATCATCAGATTTCCAGAGTTCTCAAACTTTTCTAAAGTTACTTTAAACGCATTAGAAAATTACAGGGCACAATTTTATAGAAGGGAAGATGACACACAGAAATATCAGTGCCATAGTATCAACCCATTTTGGTTTCATTCTGCACAGAACTTCACACTCTTACAGCACTTAATACACCTAAAGTGCATCTTTAATTGATACAGTTTCCAGTTGAATCGCTCAGTTCTACCCTAATTTTCTAAGGAGACAAAAAGTTCTCTGAGGAGCAGGAGTGAAGTCTGGCTTCTTGAACTCTTATGTCTTGAAGGCACGAAGCCTTGATGCTTGCAAGCTCTGACTTGAGTTCTTCCCAGAACTAAAAATTCTGTCCGTCTGCCTTTTGGTACCAAACCTGGTGGTTTAGAGCTAACTGCCTGAAAAAGAAAAAGGGAAATGTCCTTTGAGGGGATGAAGGCACGGACCCAGAGCATCTTCATGCAGTGAATCGCTTTATTACCTACTGCTCTAACTTTTATACCATTCTAACAACAGTTATTTTTAGCCTATTGCTCTAGCTTTTATACCATTCTATTTATAGCCTATCATGTTTAGTTCCCGACTTATAGTTTGTTTGTTAACACTGCTTGCTTTCTCACAGCCAGTCCCAGAATAGTCAAGTCTCTTATCTTCATGCTCTCTCCTCCTCAGCCAGGTGTCTTGATATCTTATGCTCTCTCCTCTTCAGCCAGCTGGGTTGCTCTGCCTGATTGTACTTTGTTTCTTCTTTAACTCTTTCTTCTCCAGCCAAGCAGTTACTTCTCTTTGGCAATAATCAAATAGTTTCCATTGTCTCCCACAGTCCTTGTCCTCCCCCTTCCAGACTAGGCACACCAACACGCTGCACCGCACCCCACATGCCTCATGGGAGTCAGGGATCTTGTTACTAGCTGCCCTCAGAGGAACAGAAACTTGTCAGCACCACCAGGGGACTTCCTTAACCCTTAAATGGATATTTGTCCTTCTGGATTTCTGTTTTGGAGCACAGGGGAGTCTGAAGGAAAATCTGGGAGCCAAGTCCTGTCAACAAGCCTCTAAGACAGGAGGCAAAACAGCCACAGTCACAGGATGCCACATCCTTCATTCCTTGCAGGAACCAAAAAACATTTTGTTGTGTATTACAAAAAGCTTTTGCTTTTCTTCCTCCCAAGATACCAGCTCCTTGCAGCCCACCAGCCTACTCTAAAAGACCAGCAAACAGACAAAATCAAACTTTTCTTTAATCTTGCCCTTAAAATGGATGAACCCTTTTTTTCCCCCCTCCAATTCTAGACAAAGAATTCAGCCCAAGTCAGATATTCAGCATTATTATCTCTGCTCAGACACTTAAAGCATTGCAAAGTTACTACCACAGGACTGCAAACCTTCCAATGCACTATTCCAGCGTTCATAACTATAATGAATCTCACAATGATGCTAAAGGACCCAGTGTCTGGATCAGTGTCATCAGAAGAACATATCACCTGCCAATAGGAAAAATAATAGTACCATAGTTCAAAGTTTTTAGCTCTCCTAAAGAAAATATGAAATGGAATCTCAGTACATCTGAAGGCTCAGGAATATGAATGAAGAAAGCAGGTTTTTGGTCAGTCTCAGTTTCTAAACACTTGATGTCAGCAATTCTGCTATTTTCCCCAAAATATCACTTCTACAGGAGCTAACTATATTAGCATTCTCAAAACTAAAAAAGGAAAGAGAGTACAATTAGAGTTAGTTATAAATATTAAAAAGTAGCTAAATAATTAATAAATGCTAATTTTACCTCTCTTCCTGTGCTTACTAAAATTTGAAATGTGCCTAGTGGTCCTTTCTGTATTATATTTCATAGGCCTTTTTCCTCTACATGAATTTAAAACAGCACATTTGAATTCTGCTTGTGGAAAACTTTTGACTCATCATTGAGCACAAAGGCATATATTGAAAGCAAAACCAGAAGTTGCCCATGAAAGTCACACTTCAATTAAAGACATTTTTGGTTACACAGTAGGATATTTGCACCTTGTAGATGGAGCTAGAACTATTTTCCTTTCAAGCAACGTCCTGCAAACGTTCTTGCACCTGTGACTTTATTTGCATGAATTTAGTGTGGTAATTCTTGCAAGTAGAAGTTATTTACATGGTTCAGTTTACTTCAGTTCATTTTGAAATCAAAATATATTTGAAAAATACACTGAAATGTCAAAACTTCTCACAGAGCAAGAGAACCATTTGATGCTGAGGACTACGTGGTACTGAGCTATACTTTGCCTTCCAGATCAGTAACAAAACTCATAAAAATGTTATTGCAGAGCCTGCAATCTAAGAGCTTTGTTAGGCTTTACTGCATTACAGTGCTTTACACGCTGCATCACAGATGACTAAATACTGCCCAAACTGCTGCAAGCCTGCAAACTCCCCAAAAGCAAGCTTGATGTCTGAAATTCTGGCTCAATCGGAGTTCAAGGGAGGGCATATGGCAAAATGGGTTTTGGTCCAAAGAAATTTTGCATCTATCTCCTTGATCCTAATAATTTTTGGTTTATCTCAGCAGGATTTATTTTCATTTCATTTTTGTTTTCAGTGTGGTTGGAGAAGTCTCACTGATGGCACCCAAGCACAGAAAAGCCAGTCACTAGGCATGAACTCCGTCTAGCACCAACAGAGGGTGGAAAACACACAAGAAGGAGGTTCGGTTGCCTTTCAGCTCTCTCATCCTCAGCATTCAGGGGGGTCTTGGCCTAAATTACAACAGTCATTGCCTTCTGGCTGCCGCTGCTCCTGGCAGCTGTTCCAGGGACAGGAGCAGCTCCTCAGCCTCAGCTGATGAGTAGGGATGACTCAAGAGAAAGCAATTCAATCACTTCTGGTTTTGTGCTCATACCGTAACACAGACCACCTTCCTGTGTCTTCCTCCGAGGCTGAAATTAATGGTGATGCTGAAATGACAGGAGGAAAATGAATGCCATAGGTTTTTTTCTGGTATGCCAGAACCAGTGTTGGAAGAAAGTGTGATCTTCCCTCAGCTGGGGACAGGGCTTGGGCCATACCTTGCCCGCACATCAAATCCAGAAGCACCAGAAGAAATCATCTCCCAGGCACATGAGGGGACTCACAGCTGGTGGAGTAAGAAATCCGATTTATGGAATGCAAACACCATATGGCACAATTTCCTCTCATTCCATTCCATTTCATATCTTGTACTTGAAAAGAAAATATCCCATGCTGTCTAGTTTATTGGAGGGGAGTCAGGTTACAGTAATAGCAGAGACTAACCCCATCAAAGCAGCATTCATTCACTTCAATTAATAAATGCAGAGAGATACTGATCCGTGATCAGGATGGAAGATAAAAACTGAATTGAAAAATATAATGGAGAAAAGTGGCATTCCTGTCAAAGAAAATTTATTCATAAAGCAGGAAAACAATTTCCAAGCTGTTGAAAATCATCTATGCAACAAGAAATTAATATAGTGATACTCGCATACAAGCCCAACAATCAAGTCAGAATCACTGCCCCTTTTATTAATGATGGAAACTCTTGAGAAATGCATCACTGCAGGGTTGACAGGTCTTTCACCCTCATGAGAGGACAGTGGTGGGGATTAAGCATAATTTTACACTTTGCAGAGATAAAACAAACTTTTTTTTTAATCAGTAAAATGCAGAAATGGTCCAAATTCCCTGAAAGAACATTTGTGGGAGGTAACAGGGCAAGGTGGTGGGAAATTAGTGGAAATTAGTATTTCCATGGTTCTTTGGAAACTGGGAGAGAAGCAATTTGTCCCAGGCATCACCAGAAGCATGTGGCAGAACCAAGGGAGCTTCTAGTTTCAGACTAGTATCATGCCTCTGTTTAACAATAAACCTAACCTGCCTCTTGGTGCTCTGGAGCATGCCTCTGGCACAGGCGAGGCCGTTTCAGGTGGCCAAGGCAGGGAGGACCGATACACCACTGGTATGCCTTGGCAGGCTGTTGGGAGGGCTGCTGTGTGGCTGCAAGGGCTGGGAAGTCAAAGCCAAGCTGAGATGATCGCCACACCACTCTCCCTTTGCCTCATGCCTCTCCTGTCATCTAGAGGCACAGGCTATGACCAGCATATCTATTCCACTTGCCTGGAAGAGGGGGGAGAATCCAAAAACAAGCCATGAAGCACTGAAGTCCAACTTATTTGTCTAATTTATCATTTCTTTTTTTATTTATTATGATGATTAGTGACTTCCAGTCTCAGTACAAAGACACAGACAAGCCTGGTGCAGTCTCCTTAATGGAAACGCAGAGCTGAAAAACATGTTTGTCAATTAGCACACCCCCTAGTAAAAGGTCTGACTGTTAAAGTAATGAAATGATTACTATTAGATGTTGTTATTATTAGTTATAACACAGTGGCACTTTCAGTCTAGGGCAAGACCCCACTGTGCTGGCGCAATACAAACATTGAACAGAATACATAATCCAAACGGTTCTGTTTGCAGAGCCGTGGTCTTGTGCCTGACCCTACTGATGCTCTTTAAAACATGCCAACAAAAGTGTTATTTATATTAAAATTAGCAATGGTGACGGCAGCAGTTATTCCTCCTATCAGAAGGAATGCAGGTTATTTCGTTTGGGAATGCCATCTATCCTTCCACAATCAGTGCTGCAAGGAGTTCACCCTGCCCAGAAGGTGGGAATGCAGGAGGGGAGCATCACAGCTGGTGCACAGGCTTTTGCTTCTGGTGGATATCGCTGGAAAACCAAAGCAGAACTTGCCCTCTCTCCTACATCCAAGGCAATTGCCCTGACTCATGCTAGCCTGAGAAAGGAAAAATTATAATACTTAGAAACAAACTCCACAGAGAAGCAACAGCCCCATGTCCTCAAAGGTCAGCTCAGGTTTTCCAAGGAAGATGTTGTACGATCTGTCAGCACTGGATGTAACCAAGAGTGAGGGTTTCAACTGAGAGATGGAACATGGATGCTGAGCCTTGGGGAACAAAGCTCTACCAAAACGTAGGATGCTTTCCTTAGGCAGCTGATAGAAGCTTCGTTGCTGAAGCAATTTACAATTAGATGTGAAAAGAAACACATAAATACCGCAGAAAAATTCACGGTGGATTCACAGTGACAAAGAACATGATCCAACAGGATTTCCCTATCTCTTAACATATGTCCCCTGAAGAGAAACACCTTTTAAAACATCAATGTGATCCAAAGCCTGCTAAAGCCTCTAGAAAGGCAAAATCCAACTGGGCTTCAAGATGAGGCCATAAATTTGAGGTAAGAGCCATGTGTTTTTTAATTTGTTTAAACAATTAAAAAACTAACTACAGATTTTGACACTAGATTTTATAGATCTGTTGCAAACATTTACACATTTTGCCATAAATCCCAGTATATTCCTACAAGTCAGGTGTTGGAAAGCTTTTGCTCTTCTTGTCCTGAAGGTTTTTGGACATATTTATAAACAATTTTCAATACCGATTGATGTGTTAGCTACAGAAAGGTAAGTGTCCTTCTTTTTCCCCCATAGCAAAACTAAAATATTCAGTAACTTGGCTTCCAGATACTTAAAATCTACCAGTTTGTAAAGGCAAAAGGAACATGGAATGGAATATGATCTAGAAAAACATATAGAAAAGAAAGTAATGAAAACACTTTGACTAGTGTCCCATCAATAATGCAGTGACACTGCAATAGTTCAATTTTGAAAAATATGTGATTTTTCTTCTCACAGCATGTATATTATTATTTTCCATCTTGAGTAAATGTGCACAATGTTCAGTTCAGTTGTGCATGAAAGTAAGAGTGTGAGGCAGAGCTCTGTTTTCCAAGGTAATGAAGTCCAACTGAGACCACTACACAGAGACACACCTATAAAAGCAACTGGCATAAAACTGAGAAAAAATAGTAAATCAGACACTTTATATAGTCACGTAGTAAAAGAACCCAATTGAACTTCTTGAAGGTCTTGGGTACCTTCACGGGCTACAATGGGGGGAAACAAAACAAAACAAGAAAAGCCCAAACCCAACAACACTAAAAACAACAAACCAAACAAACCACCAAACCCCAAAATACTCTAGAAATAGCAAATTTAGAATGATGTACAACAGATGCTAGGAAAGTGTTCAGACTGGTAAATTTTAAGTGCTACAGTTATCACTACTTTCTGGAATTGTTGATCTAGAAGACTAACAAGGGTTAAAGGACCATGAGTGTAAGAAACTATGGACTAGGGTATTGTTTATTAAGATTTATGTTAAGCTCAATGTAAAGGTTAGGCAACAAAAGATGTGAAATCGCTTATACAAACAGCTACCAGACATCGCTTGCTAAGATAAGATAACCGCCAGACTTCCAGGAACCGCTTGCTAAGATAAGATAACCACAATCGCTTACACAAACTAAACCAGATACCGCTTGTGCAAGATAACCGCCAGATTTCCAGGAACCGACAAAAGCATGCGCAGAGTACCCCCACTACTTCATGAACACGGAAGTAAAGATGTATAAAAAGGGGACGGTTTGAACTGCTCAGCACGGCAGTTGGCGGAGCGCAGACTCCCCTGTCGTCCAGCGCTGTTTTTGCTCATATTCTACTTGCTATAATTAATAAAATTTTAATTGGATTATGATCCGTTGTGGTCTCAATTTATGACAATGAGGATGGATGATCTGGAAGGATCAGAAGTGACCATATTTTTTGTTTCCATTCTTCCCATTAATGAAAACTGAAGAGATAAAGTTTTGCCAGTGACACGGAATGCAAAATCTCTCATATTAGCCACAACAACTAAATCCTACCCCTCCAAAAGGTGGATGCCATTCTTCCTTCTATACTTCTCCTCTTAGAAATATCTCTTTTTGTACCTTCTGTTTAGTAAGTGATGGAATTAGTTGGCCGAGTCATCTCGACTACAAGCAACACTGCCTGAAGGCTGTTAACCAGAAAGCAAGAGGAAAGCAGTGCTTATTACAGCTCAGGACTGCTGTAAGTCTGCAAGGTCCAAGTGGCTGACACTTTGCATTACGTTTTTAATTTTCCAGAAGACAGCTACACATGCAAGTGGGCATCAGAGGTAGAAACTTCATCATTTCAGTTGTCTCCTTTGTCTACCTTTTTCCATGTTAATGGAAAAAAGAGCAAACTTCAACAGTAGTGCCAAATCACCTCATCCAATTCTCCATCTCAGTAAGACAGACACCACCAGCTATGACACAGTTTACACACGCTCCAGCAAGGCAGTAAGAAAAACTGTTGCAGTGAAAGCCCTACTTAAGCCTTTATGTTTATCTGCTAGTGGAAGTCTTTCTTTCTCTCGTGTATTTTCTTACAAGGCTAAAAATACTTCAGCGGTGAAAGCCATTAATAATGGAGATACTTGTGTTGCAGGGTTTGGTGTCAAGTTAACTGTTTAAAGAAGTAACAGCAAAACAAAGGTCTGGTTAACACCACATCGCCTGTTGAGCTCAAAATAGCACCTAATTAACACAACAGAAGGGGTAAAATAAGGGTTTGCGTGCAACAGTGCTGATGTGATCTGTCACCTTTTCTGACAAACTGCTCCATTTTTTGCTGTTCCCCAGCACACAGAAGCACAGACATTTTAAGTCAGCAAAGACCACAACACACAGCTCTGACCTCCTCACCATACAGGACACACACAGTGAAGAGATGACTTCTGAGCCTTGTGAGCAAACACTGACCTCAGGAGTTTGTAGATGAAATAAATCCCAGGCCTGGTTATGATTTGCACTATATGCAACATCTATTCAACGCCTTTTTTTTTTTACCCTGCTACAATAGACTGGAGATGCAAGAATAAAATCCTGTCCCTCTTGGGAAGGCATCTCATGCTTTGTGTCTCAACCTTTTACTCTGTTAAACATAATTAATTCACTGAGGTGCATAAGTGGGAGGAGAAAGTGAAATTCTCAGTATGCTGCTACTTGTGACCTAAATCATTGCATGAATCTCAACCCTGAGCAATAAAGAATAACCCAGCACACCTCTAGCCTCAGGAATGGTATCAGTGGATGCACAGTTTTGTGGACAAGGCTCCAAAGCCAGAGGGAAACTGCTGCCTTTCAGACAGAGTTACTGACAAAAACCAAACTGATGTAAATGCTGTAGTCTCAGTCTTACAAAAAGGAACCATGTTAGGTCGGAGGAAGCCAAGAGCAACTGCTCACTGATATTTGCAACGACGTTGCTATTACAATACATTACTTTTAAGAAGTTCAAAATCCAAGCACAAGTCAGGCTAGTTTATCTCCAAGGGTTTAACAGCCTCCATTCACCTGTACGTTTTTAACACACATGCTGAATTATCAGTTATTACGGTTAATTATCCCTTTTTGTGGATTTGAGGGTCTATTTCTTAAAACTTCTCCTCCTAAGAAAACTAACAGATGACACTGGAAAGAACCAAGACCTCACAATATTCCTTCTTGAAATGCAGATGTGAGAGAGCCCTAGCACACATCATCCACTCTGCTGGGTAAGGGTTCCAAACTACATGTGCTATACACTGCCTCTACTCTTATCCTGAGAAATTCTGAGATCCTTACACAGGAAAGGAACTACATACACATCTACATATACATCAGTGGATGAAACTTCCAGACACTAAGTCTAACATGGAAGGCAAGCCCAAGTCTCACTGTGTGCCAGCCCACAGGCACACATGCGCACACATGGATCTAACGACTAACCTACCCCATACAGCCATCTCCTGGAACAACTGATTTCACTGGTTATTACCAACCAACACACAGAGTAAGAGAGAGCTGTCTGAACAGCAGGTGGCTTAAAATACCAAAGCCCATGCATTCAATCCCTGAGTGGCTATCTTTACAACAAGGGTACAACGATACCTCACTTTGTGGAACCTGAGCTTTCTGCAACCTTCCGGCAGGACCACCTGGTTCTGTCAGGACACTGTCCTGTATGGCCTTGTAAGAGAGTTGCATTCAAAGAAATAAAAGCATTACAATAATAATGATAATAATACTAATTGGAATAATAAATGCATTGCTTCGAAGTACAGCCTTGTACTGCAAGGACAGATCCTGCCAGGCGCCAAGGACACTTGCACAATGTCTATACAGCTCCGGACTGTCAGGACTAACATCTACGTTGCTAGCATATTTACACACACTAATTACAGCAACATCTAATTAGGACGAAATGTTCCCTGGGGCTCCCAGCACAGAGCAGAGAAGAGATGGCACAGCCTTGCTGTCACTGAAGCATTAGTAAGAGGCCTTCTTTCGCAGTACCTCTGAGGAGCTTGAGGTTTTCTCATCAACAGGCTGTAGCCTGACATGTTGATACTGATGGTGAGTTCTCACAGTCCCAGGAGAAATCCAGTCATACACAGCCCCTTTACCTCACTATTTGAACTATCTTGGGCATATTTATCTACACAACTTAGAGGCTGCAAACTGTTGACTTTTAAACAGAGTATAAATTGTGTTATTTTTACCACTGTGTGGTAGCTTTTGTATATTCAAAACCCTTTTGATTACCACTGGTGATTAGATGGCTGACCTGGGCTATGCCTGTCTAAGATTCAGCTATCTAAAATTAGTCAAGGCATATCCTGAGTTAGGGAGTCAGTCCCAAACTACACTGCAACAGAGCAGGAATTCCCACTGGGCCGCCCAACTCCCAACATTTTCCTACTTTGCATATAAAGAAAAAATAAGATACATTTTTTAAAATAACTTTTGCTTATCTGTTTGCTTTCTACTTCTGGTGTTCTTTCCCCGTTCAATTTTCCCAGTTCCTACTCACATAATGTCTAGTACCTTCTATTCTCTGTATGTATGTGCTGCTCATATAAACTATTCCTGTCCAGGTTTGCTTATAAAAACCAGCCTTGCCCTACTCACAAAATGCATTTACTATGGATGACCACACAGTCAGCGGATAATCATGTGAAATAACTTGTTTCACTTTCAGTTAGTGTCCTCTGTCCCTCACCACTTTCCATCCCTAAAATCCCAGGTTATTGCATTGTTAACTGCTATTCAGAATCTAAAGAGTCATTAAAACCAGATGTACTTATTCTGAAGAAATTTCACATTGTCTTCTCTTGCAAGCAATACAATCAGAATACACATACGGTGTGGAGTATCTTGACTATTATACCGGAAAGGAAAAACATATTACATTTAAAGGAAGGAAGGGGACAACTCTCAGTGATTTTAATCCGCTTTAAAAATTAGTACTAGACAGAACAGGCTAGGACCTATGATAAACTTCTTGCTCATTTATACCACAGTGTTCTGTGTGTGGGCATTCAAGTCAGCACCAGTGAAACTGTTTTCCTGGCCAGTTTTTCAGGAATATATGATTTTAGAGTCATCCACTGAGTCAACTGAACAACCTGAACAATGAATGCTCAAAACTAACTATCGCAAAACAAGAGATGAGTGAGGAACATGGCAAATACATGTGGAACATTGTATATGCAAGTCTTTCTCTGTTTTTCCAAATTAAGGGAAATTGTGAGGTACCAAGAATCATAGAATATTTCAAGTTGGAAGGGACCCATAATGATTATCCAGTGCAACTATCTACTCCTCACACGACTGACTACATAACACTAAGTCATATGACTACAACTGCATTTATCAGTAAGTGCTGCAAACAGAGACAACAGAAATGGTGATTGTCCTGTTTTGTGATCTTGCATGAATTTCAAAAGTAAAACAACTCCAGTAAACACAGGTATTACCACACAGAGCTAATGTCATCTAATTAATCACCGGGAGTTGTAACTGCCAAACTCTTGACAGTCAGGATACAAACACAATCCATGCTAAGTTAACAGTCACCTCTGCAGGCTGACTACTACTTGTTTAGCGCATACACAGTACAGCTTGCTGTTGTGAAGGCAAAGAATAAGGCCTCTGTAGGAGGGCAGAAGATTCAGTCAAACTAAAAAGTGTTTGCGCATCTGGAGAACATCTTTACTCCTAGACTGCAACCACAGCAGAACACCCAGTTCTGGCTGGAAAAGCAGATGACAGCAATATCTAAATACAGGTGAGTCGTACTCAGGAAGCCAACAGAGTTACCTAAGCCACCCAGAAGCGCAGCGTTCTCCCAGCAAGGTGAGAAGGGTTAAGGAGGTACCATTAACTTGGAGAGGCAGATGGTTTCTGTCATGATGTAGAAAGATGAAGCCTTCCAGATAGAAATTGTTGATGTCTGTAAGAGTTATCCCCTGGAGAGAAAAAGTGTGAGCTGAGCAGCAAGGACCTGAACAACACTGAAGTCAGACTAGAGGATTGCTGTTTCTAGAAGTGCAGCTCAGTGGTGTCTGTCTGCTAAAGATAGCCTGAGAGCCTTCCTCAAAACTAGATGACTCCTCCTCTTGTAGGAATGCAAACCCTCTTGTGCTGCAGGAGCATGTGCTGCACGAGCATGTGCTGCACAGGACTGAGCCCAACAGCAGGTCTGCCATCAGCCTACTTGCCCTGGGTGGCCAGTGTGGACAGGAGGTGCAGGAAGGCATGCAGGGCTGATGGTCTTTCTGGAGACTGCTCCTTCTGAGCAAAGATCCGTGGGCAGTGTTTCCTGGCTGAATTTTGATAGCTGAGTATTAGTGAAAAGGCTGGAGACCCCACAGGAACACGCAGGAAAAAGAAACTGAAAGAAGGACATAAGCTTGGTCTTTTTCCACTTACGCACTTTTTCTTTATAAACTTCATTAAAAATTCTACAAAAATATGTAAACTGGTTTGAAATTTCATCAGAAGATTACTAAGGCCAATGAGGGAAAGATAGACCCTTTGCTCCTTCGCCCTACACAGTCACACACAGTCAAGTTTAAAGTTCAACACAAAGCACTTACAGACTGTAGATGCCCTAAGCTCTCCCAGGAAGAGACAAACCATGTCTCATTCTCAGGCTAGCATGAATAAGAGCACAAGAATAAACCAAATAATTCGACTAATGCACTTCTTGACTGAAGAAAGGAGTAAAGCCATCTTCATTGTTTCTGCACTGTAGAGCAAGCTTCTCTGAAGAAGTACAACCGCTAGCTTGTCTTTTTTTTTCTGCTTTAAAATGCTATTTAGAAAAGATATTCTAGGTCTTTTATTCATGGCCAGTTCATTTGTACTCTCTCCTGCTCTTTGCAGAAGTTGCAGATGCCCCATTCCTGGAAGCATTAAAGGCCAGGTTGGACGGGGCTTTGAGCAACCTGGTCCAGTGGAAGGTGTCCTTGCCCATGGCAGGGGGGTTGGAACTAGATGAGCTTCAAGGTCTCTTCCAACCCAAAGCATTCTATGATTAGCTGCATCCAAGAGGCACACTATGCATAGCCCTACTACACCCAATTGCAACCATTTCAGTGTTGCAGGTTGCATTAGCTGTATCTTGAGGACACAGCACTTGTTCTGCACTTCACTGAGTGCAAGGCACACACACTGACTTCTACCTCACACCTGTCTTCAGTCAGGCCTGGGTTACACCTGACACAGACATCCCTCTGCCATGTTGGGCACCCATGTACTGTACACAGCTCATCACCATGTTACACAGTTTAAGCAACCAAACCCAACACGAGGGGATTCAGAGCAGGAGAGGGACCACAGCCATATATTCTTGCTGGATATTTCAGATGGTGACACTGTTCCTTCCTTCTGTGGCCATTCCCTGTTCACATGACCAATAAGTGGTCCATTGCATCACTCAACACATGGTGCCTCTCTACCAGGAAAAAATTATGCTGCACTTGAACATGAGGTTTCTGACAGCTGCCAGTGCTTCCTGTGCTCCTGTGTTTGGCTGCCCTTTATTCACTGGAGCCTGCAAAGAAGCTTATTACTAGGTATGAGCTTATCTCCATCTACCCCCTCCTTCCTTGCACCATGATCCAGCTAGTTTCAGCAGAGTCTGCTGGGGGAGCCACACATGGGGAGGAGATGAAGGAGGGAGGGAGTGCCTGTTCCCCTCGAGCACCACCTCTGCTCCCACAAAAGCAGGCGTACAGGCAGGGAAGGGAGATATCCAGGCTGTGGGGCAGAGAAGTGAGTGGGGAGAAGTCTCTTTTGTGGTCACATTTAAGGGATTAAAACCCTGTCCTTCCTGAGGTTACAGGGAGCATTTTGCTCTTGATTTTCACTGTTTGGATTTTACATAGTTCCTGTTTAGGAAGGGTCAACAAGCTATTTGATAGATTGCTCCTTTTTCCACACAAAATGGAAACCCTGGAGCACACATAAAAAGGACTTTATTTATTTATTTATTTAAATGCTCTCCAACATTCAAAAGGAATTAGATAACAGCTATAATGGCCCCACCTACTCTTGATCCTTTCTGCTGCCAGAATGTTTTGTGTAATAAATCATGAGAGCACTACATTACTCTGCTAAAAATGGAGCAGAGTCGGGAGGTGGCACAGAGCTCTGCAAACAGAATACAGAATCCTATTTGGTAACATCTGCACTCAGTCTGATTTTAAGCTTCCTCGGGTGGGATAATGAACCCAAATGAGGAGGGAAAGGTTCACAGGGTGATTACAGCACAAGCTGGCTTTTAAGCTGTTTTCCTTTCAGCTTTACTTTCATTATATTTTGATTTAAGGTTGGGTTAGCTCCTGGAAAGGGTTCTGCTTAACGGAACACCAACAGCATCACTTGCATTTCCCTAAATCCAAGACAGTTGAAGGGTGGTGAGAGAGTGCAGCTGAAAGGCAAGATACAATATCATCTTTCCTCAAATCAGAGGGGTAAGACCAAATTGTTTCCTCCAGACCTGGAGAGAAAGCTTCTGAAAACCCAGTCCCACTAGCTGTGCAGGGGCTAAAATACTGATTGAGAATTTGAAATGAGTAACAATCACTGATCACAGCAGTGGACTTGATAAGGCAGCTCATTCTGGCTAAGAGCTGACACATGGTTCCAGTTGCAGCCCAAAGGGCAGTCCCAGGCACCCTCACTGCAACTGATGGCTATCCATGCTGAAGAAGCAACTGGGCCTGCCTTTGCCGTGCTAGTTTTAACATCCACTAGGGACAAGCCTGGGTAATGGTCATGAACTGAAGTTTTAGTCTTTAGTCTTTAAGAACAGTTTCAGTTAAAATAGATTAATTTTGTAAATGGCTGAAAACCAGACCCCAAATGCTAGCACTTGCTTAAACTGGATAAAGCACTGTGTTTCAGCTCTTGACACTGAAAAAGCTTTTGGGACAGATCCATACCAGGGCACCAAAAGTAATAAATCAAATGAGATGTCTTTTTTCCTTCAAGTAGTCCTACCATCCAGGAGCTGAACTTCAGCAAGAGCTAAAATTCACAAGGAGCTAATGGAAGTACAGCTCCAGTTTGCCTGTCCAAGGAGTTTCAATGCCCATGGCTACTGGGAAGCACATGGACCAGCTCATAGATTTCTGGCAGGCTTTACTGCTGCACATTTACCATGTAAACAACCCTGTATGATGCAAAAACATCTGAAGGGTTCTTTCCATATCCAGATGGTATTGTTCTTTCTAGTCCAGTCTGCTAGATGTCTGATCTTAAGGAATCCTGGCAGGCTACTTAGATCTTCCCCTCAGATAGCTCCACATTTGTTTCTGTGACTGATTTACTGGAACAAGAGAAAATGAAAAGCAAAGCTCAAAATCGCTACTTGCAGATGTGCACGAACTGCAATTACACGGAGAAATCAAATGGAGCTGCCTCATCAAGAGCTGATCAGATATGTGAGTACCTCTTCTAAAAAAAAGAAGAGAGAAAAAAGAACAGTTACTGACTCATATGATTCAAATTAATAGATATTAAGGCCAGCAAGTTTCTTATACTCATCAGCCACTCTGATCTGCAAAACACAAGTCAAAGAAAACCTCAGGACTTCTGCTTCCACTGAATTATTTTTAAGTCTACACACAGGCATTCATTAAGCACATTCATTTGGTCCTTTCATCACCCTGCACTATTCCAGTTTTATTTATTAAATATAAAGATTATTTTAGTGCTCATGCCTAGTACTTTCTGTGCTTTTCTCTGCATGCTGTAAAACCAGCAGACTTACGAGTGACCTGATCAAATGATTTCTATGGCACTGCTGGGCATTCTGGACACAAACCAGCAACAAACTGTAAACCCTACTGAGGAAAATTAGAGGGACAACTAAATCATACCAGTAGCACTTAGCTCACTAGCACTTTCTGTCTGTTTCCCATTCATTTAAATTTCTCTTTCTAGAAATAATTTTATCTGTGTTTTCTGTGAATGTATTCTCTGGACCCTTTTCTGTCAGGTATCTTAACCAGATTTTAACTCTACAGTGATATAAATGAGTTAAATGTCACATTTACTCTCCAGCTAGGGACATCACTTTACCTACTTCAGTGCAAAGTGCATTAACATTGCAGAGCACTCACTTAAGCACCTAACACATAACTGCCAGTTAATACTAAAGCATGGACCATCAGCGATAGCATCACAGTCTTCTCTGGCTTACTTCATATAGAGATTACATCTGCATGTCCATCTATGGCCCATATGCATCCTTAACAAATGTAACTCAAAACAAAAAACTCCACCTAAACTTAGAAACTATTTTTTTTACTTTTAAAATGCAGTAATTTTCCCATATATGTAGCAAACCAGAATCAGTAGACCGATTGCCCTCCTTCAGCCACTAATCAGCCCAGGAGCATTTCCTCAATTTTAGTCTAGCTGGGCTTGAAGTCAGACTCAAAATATACTTTGGACCTGAATGCACAGAAAACTCCAGGGACAAGAAAAGTTCAAGGCATGGGCATTGCCCTGGCTGTAGGGTGGAAATAGGAGACGCAAACCCAAAATGAGACTCCAGGGGCTCATATTCTGTTCTGACTGCAGCCCAAAGCTGCTGTGCAACCAAATACCACTTCTCATAAACTCCATGGTCATGAGCATGGCATAAAGGCTCTGGACGTGCTGCAGCCTCCACTCCCATTGGCTAGAAGAGCTCCATAGATATCAAACCTGTGAGAACAAACTCGCCAGCTGATCCCAAGTATTGCATTCAGTTTAAGCTAAAAATCAACACAAATGGGTAACTTCTTGAGCTAGACTTCAAAGATTGTTTAAAAAAAATCTGCAGTGCTATTCCTATAAAGATGGAGGGGAATAAGAGAGAAAAGAGCCCAAAAATGGAGTTGAAGGAGGTAAGGAAGACTGAGGTCTTTCTAGGCATTAAAAACAAAAAAACAATCAATCAAACAAACAAAAAAAACCCGCCAAATAAATAAATAAAAAGGAAATCATTGAATTCTGGTGCAGGAAGGATATGCAGAGTCTGTACTAAGGATCTCTGCTAGGAGGGAAGGATGTCTCCTAACTCTTTTTTCCCTACCAGGAAGCACTGTTTTTTAATGTGTGGGGTGGTGGTGGTTTGTTTTTGGGGGGTGAGAGGATGGTGATATTGGTACGTGTGTGTTCATGATAGGACTTTTTAGCTCCTTAAAGCATCGCTTTGATAAGAGTTGAGCTCTGCAATCTAAGGACCCAATATCATGCATAACCACTGGCTTAAAGGGAGTTGAATCCTGAACTCAATCATGTAAGTAAAATCCAGAGACAACAGTGAAATTAAATGCTATCTCCATTAAGACATATTTTGCAAATTGTCTTCTACTGAGGATGTATTTTGATAAAATATGATTGTTATCTCCATGCTATGGATATCTGGACTGTTATTTTAAAAATAATTGAACTATTTCTCTTCAGCTCAGGAAGTTTAATTTTATTAAGTGACTGCAAAGCAATGTACAATATTCATAAACAAGTCATGAAGACTGCAGACTAATATTGGCACCGTGAACTTGCACAATAAAAGGGAATATTAAGCTTGTCATCATTTCACTTGTGTAATCAATTTATTTTGGTTACTGAAGAATCGAACAAACTGGTGCTTTCATTTAATTTAAACACTAACAAAAATTAACATTTGGTCTTCTAGCTAAGCAGCCAGGAATTATTTCCACTGCTCACAGTGCTGTGCTCATACTCTTGCTATAAGTAAGAAGCCTAATGACATCCCAAACAGTCCAATCAGTCAAAATGAAAAACTACCTTATTACTCTTGCCATTTTAGCAGGCCAGGAGTTAATTAGTGGTATTAACATTTCAGTTTTGAGACCTCCAAAGAGGTTGGTTTCAATAACTCTAAACAGTAAAAGGATGTAGAGCAAGGCTAGTCAGTGCAGAATTTCACTATTTTGAAATACTGAGAGTTCCTGAGATTTAAGATCTTGTTTTAAGAAAATAACTAGGAGATGTTGGCTTTTGTATACTTCTAAAGTTTTTGTCTTCTGGTTTACAGGTCTCAAAATTCTTATTTTCCCAAACCAGTGTTACACACATCCAGAAAAGTGTCACTGTGACTGGGTCAAGGTAAAGGACTAAGCTGCTAGTTTAGGCAGCTCTATGTTCACCACAGCTTCCTGGAGGTCTTCTCTGCCAATCCAAAGGATCAACCCTAAAAAGCAAACTCTGTAGCAGCCAATAAAGAAACCCAATGAGAAAAATTTAATGGAAGACAGTGGTCAAGCTGAGACTGGGTTTTCTCCCTGTTTGAAAAACTCCAGCAAGACTACAGATGCCAGTTAAACCCTAACCAAGGCAATAAGAAATACTAGGCTGGAGTATCTATTGCACATATGGTCTCTTTAGGCCTCCCTACAATTACAAATGCCTTCTTGTTTCTAGAGGAAACCCAGGATACTTGTCTGTCCACTGAGATCATGGCAATGCCTTTCAGTGCTCTGGTTTTGATGTCATCTGCTGATCAGAGTGCTATTTTGGCTAGACCTTGGGACAGGCTGCCCAGAAAGGCCATGTAGTCTCCATCCTTGGAGATATCCAAACCTCAACAGCAACAAACCCAAGACACCCATTCTAACTGGGCCTGCTTTGAGCAGGAAGTGGGAACAGAGACATCCAGGGGTCCCGAACAGCCTACCTGATTTCGTGATTCATCTCTTCCCTAAAACTGTCAAGCTGAAACTGTGGAAGACAGTAATATGAAAAATAATTAAGCTCAAAGGTGATTAGGGTTAAGATATGGAAGAAATCTAAAGCTGAAAAACGGAGGAAAGACAAAAATAGACAAAGGTTTCACTAACTCCTGCTCTGCTGCAATCCAGACCAGTCATTCACAGTTCACCATAGGCACATACAATTTAAAGAGGCTTGAAACTTTTAAATTAAATATAACTTTGGAACAGCAAGAAAACTATTCTGCAGTGTCTTGTGCTTAGTTAATTCTTTTCTCTATTAGAGCTCAATTCAGTTCTCATGATGTCACAGTCCATCCATTAATTTTAGTGCAATTTGGATCACGACCTAAATTAGTTGGCTGATCAGCCTGTCTTTTTAGTCTCAGCATTTTGGATAGTCACCATTGTGGCCAAAAGTGATTACAGAGAGTCCCTCTCTGGCCATTCCACTTTTAGCGAGGTGCTCATACTTTTTTTGTTTCAGAAGGTTAAGTGACAGCATCAACTTGTGCAGTAAATCATTGATGTCAAAGTGCATTTACTGGCTCCCTGTACCCAAGTTCATCCACCTAACTTGTTTTCTTTAACTGTGGCTCCTAAATTGCTGTCCAAGCACTCTCTATATACTGTGCAAAGAGAAATGAGTTGTCTTAAAAGCTTCGAATTCTTTGAAGTGAATTTGCTCTGATGTATCTAGATCTCCCAATAGTAACAGCTACAGACAGAGCAGTGCTTTCACATCAGAGATAAGACTGCTTTCAGACTCCCACCATTTGAAAAGTGGACTACCACCATTTTCACTGCCATAGTAATTCACTAAATAAAGGACACTGTATTCAGCAGTGATTATTGAAAGTAAGATTAATAGAATTTTTCCGTCAAAAGTATAAATGGAAAACACAGTTCCTGTAATAACGCAGGGAAAATCAAAATTAAATAGCTTATAGTTACCTCCACATAAGAGAGAATGGACTGTTTGGGAAATTCCATTCAGTAGAAAACTTGCTGCCTTTCTGGGAGCAACAAACATACGGACTGATCGGTAATTTTCTGGCCCTGTTGAACTTCAGTTCACAGGAAACATGGAAACGGGAGAGGAAACGAGCTCTCTCTGTAAAAGCACCCAGAAGGTTATAGAGTGTTAAGGAAAAGCTAATGTGGGTTTATCAGAGACAGATCACGTCACTGTTCCTCCTACAATAGGATGGATAAAAGGCCTTTCTGTAAGACAGTAGATGCTCTGTATCTTCAGTTAATACACAGCTTTTTTACGTTCCTTCACAAAACAAAACTAGGAAGTCTAGAAAGTGCATCTCAGTGGTTTGCTGCCAAACAGGAAGGCCATACCGTGTGATACTCACTTAGGTCTTGACTGAGACAGTGGAATAGAGAACATGCGTTTTCCATACACAGTACAGACAGCATCTGGAAGGGGCTGCAAGCACACGGGAGGACAGAATTAGAAGTTAAAAGGATTTGATAAATCAGTTGGAACAGGCTTAAAATGACTATACACTATGAACAGATGAAGTAGTTATCAGCTGCACAAATGCAACATGGAGAACGAGTGGATGTGGAGATCAGACAGGGTCACAAATACATGTCCATGTCACGCTGTTGCA
This sequence comes from Nestor notabilis, assembly GCF_000696875.1. Lineage (NCBI taxonomy): Eukaryota > Metazoa > Chordata > Aves > Psittaciformes > Psittacidae > Nestor > Nestor notabilis. The sequence goes on along the minus strand of NW_009924962.1, from coordinate 36,625 downwards.
AAGACAAACTTCAGCTTGGAATCTATTTATTCATGTTTCAGGCCCTGTTTCACCTGTAGACATTAATGCTTTAGCAAAAGTACTACACCCAGCCTGGACACCACACTTCTCAGTAAAAATAGAGTACTGCAGGGTGGCCAAAGAAGAACACAGATAAATAAATGTAATGGGAACAGTAACCAGAGTTGTTGTGTTTAGTCCAAGATCCTTCTACTTCTGTTCTCTGCTACAGCTCAGGACCCTTGACCATATTACTTCTTGCATGAGACTCCCATTCCCATTACTCATCCTGCATCACAAACTGGTCAGATGAGATTTTCCATATTGCAGCATAGGAAATTTTGTTCTACAGAAATCACAGTTCCTTTAACAAGCACTGCTGTCATCAGGAAATGCATCTGCAAGTTATAAACAGGACAGTCAGCATCAGAACTAGAACTGAGTTCCAGGGTTCAGATAACCCCACTAAAAGCATGGTTAATTTCCTTCTTGCCTACACCCTATATTTCCATGTACAACCAGAGCAAAGGTGGGGCTCTGACCTTCAAGGCCTTCTCTCTTTCCTAGATTGATTACAGAAAGGTCAGGGAGGCACAGCAGTGGTTCAGTGACATTACAGCTTCTACTGTAAAATGACAGGGGGAAATCAGAGAAAATAGAAAAGGAGAAGCAAAAGTAGCATACTTACAAAGACAGACCAAAAAAAGCCACTGCTAATTGGAGAACTTCCTCCATCTGACAGTCCTAGAGAGTCCAAATGCACTCATGGGCAACCCTAGCACTAAAAAGAGCTCCAAGGGAAATATAAAGGCATCTCTTTTCTTTTTGTGTTAATTAATGTGTCAACCAAGCATACAAAAATCAAAAGCAACAGATGTCTTAGAAGCAGCATGGGAATTCACAGGGGCCTATGCTTGTTTGTTGTACTTCACTCGTACGTCAAAGACTTAAAAGATTCATCAAATAGCCTTGACGTTTTCCTACTGCGTGATGCTGCAGATACCTGTGTTTTCATCTCACTAAATGCTCAGGAAATACCATGCCTCAAGAGATGACAAGCAGGAGCATTGGTTTAGGAACCTCAGTTCCTCAGACTGGAGGAAAGCTATGGAAATGTCTGGAAAATGTAAGTTTATCGCTGAGCAGATAGCATAAACCATTGTCATTTCAATGCCAGTGTCTGTAGAATGCTCAGGGCACCCTGCACTGCCCCAGGCAGTGTTTCCTATCTACTATTTTCAGTAATATATTCCCTTCTTCTGCCAAGGGTAAGATTGCCACAGCAGCATGTGCCTGCTCTCCTGTCAGAGCCCAGCAGTGGGGCTGGCTGTGCTCCAAGGCAGAGGGCAGAGAACTAATGAGGAGAAGCTCTTCCACCAGCCCAAGAGAGACCTCTGGGTACTCACTTCCCCTGAAACTCAGCGGCCCTGTGTGGGTGCCCAGCTCTGCCCATGCTGCACCACTGGGCTGGTAGTGTGCCCCCTCCTCCTGCACCGTGCTCCTCTCCCTTACATAAGCAAAGGTAACCCAGAGGCCACAGCAATTTCTGCGTGAATACATGTCATAGGAGATAACTGCTGGCTCACAAGACCTTTTTTGTTTGCTTCAGATACTGCTGCTTGATAAGGAAAGCAGAACCACTTTAGCCTTGAGAATGAACTGTGCTTACAAAGGCATCCCCATCACCCATTCCTTACTGACAGCAGGTTTAGGCTGGAGGACAAACACAAGCCATCTTGTCTTCAGTCTGCCATGGGGTCAAAGGAAAGGGTTTCAACCTTCACCATAAATCATCATATTTAATACAAAGTTGTCAGCAGCAAACTTCTGGTCAACTACACAAAATTATTTCACTACTGATTTTCTATTTACACGATTGTTCTGAAGACAAATGAGGGATGAATCAAGAAATATAAAAAGTGAACATCAGTAAATGTTATAAATCAAACAAAACAAGTCCCTTTCCAATGGTCTTTTGCAGGATAATGCACAACCATATGGAGCATTTATGGCTACAGGTTGAATATTAGCTTATTAGCTCCACAGGGCATGGGACAAAGGCAGAGACCACAAGGGGTTTTGTCCCTTTTCTGCCCACCTTTATTCCCCATTCATCAAAGCATGGCTGCTGCTGCAACATGTGTAGTAGCAGCCACCTAAGCAAAGAACTTTCCTCCCTTTTGGATCTTTTCTCTATCTGTGAGTGCCATTCTGTGACTCTCCAACAGCAAGAAATGAATCAGAGACCAGCCTGCACCTGCACAGGTGATAGGTCTGGGAAGGACCACTTGAAAGACCACAAACCAGAAAAATGAGAGTACAAAATCTACAGGTATCAACAGAAACCCTGTAATAACCTGCTGGGAGCAGATGGATTCACTGGAATGAGATTATGTGCTGTCTTTTTCCATCAGTCCTCTCAACTGACTGCAGCACTCGATACATACAAGCAAGATTCCCAGGCAATGGCAGATGAACACAACTCATTTCTTCCATCATTTGAAAGTCATTAGGATTAGAGCACTGCATGCACCAGGAGCATCAAATTAAGCACCCATCACAGGATCAATCCCCATCATGCCCTGGGTTTTTGCAAATTAACACTGCAAATTAAGTATTTTAGTGAAAGAACTGGTTTGTTTTCTTGGTTAGCAATGATTTTATTATGCCTACTTTTAAAACACAAGACAAATAAAAGTTCTCTTCTTTCACATAGTTAACAAAGCTGCAGCTAACAAAGCAATATTTTGTTACTCCATGTTACAATTGCAAAATAATGATGTGAATGTACGTAGAAACTAAAATTAAAACTCATGTCTCACTTGGTTGCCATTAAACTTGTTAATAATACTTGCATTACCAAGGATTAGTAGTGGAAAAGTACAGTTAACAGAAGTATCAGGGAAGTTACACACAACGCTAGATCAAAGCATTCAGAAGCAGAACACGAACTAAACAAACTTTTATGATACTCTGATCTGTTGACCAAAGACAGATAATGTAGAACACTACAAGTACCACCAAATGGTGAACAAACAGGCTCTGTGTGTTTGCAAATTCACTTGACCATCATAATCTTTAACATGAAAAGTGATATCTAGCTTAGGTTTGCTGGATTTATTTACAGAGTAAGACAATTAACACTGGGAAAATAAAACTGAGGAATACATCTCCTCATTCAGTATGCCTCAGAAAGATAGCAAATCTTTTTGAAGTGTTATCATGTACAAAAAGATATACAGAACAATAAACAAAGGAAGCAGAAAAACACACCACAGTGTATGGTTTATGTAAATTGAAACTGAAGTCTGTATACAGAAAATGAGAACAAAATGAAACATTCATTGGATTCTATTCACTTGGAACATAAAGCTAGAATTATAATAGAAGGTGTTCTCAGATATATGTTTGAATGCCAGGAAATTACTCCAGTACAATGTTTGCCTACTACAAAGTATGTGTTAGTAATTTAGCTCAAAAGGGTGACAGTATTTCCAGGTCTCCCAAGTCTGCTTTTTTTTCCTAGGCCAATTTATCTGCTGCTGCTGCTGCTCCAGGCACTGTACACACAGCATCTTTCACACAGTATGCCCCCCAAAAACCTGAAAACTGCTAAGAAAAATTGGTAAACAAAAAACCCTTTTAAAACTGTGATTCTTTCCCCAGGTGTTATTATAGACTAACACCACACACCCCTCACAAACGGAACAGGAGAGAAGGTAAATATAACACATGTATAATGCTAGACCTATGCATTTCCAAAAGGAGAGGTTACTACAAAGGATTAAATTATTTCCTCTCTGTGCAAAAAATACACAAGTAATAGTGAAAGTAAAACTATTAGCTCCCTCATATCCTACCTACTCTATGCAGGCCACTTCTGAGCAAAGTGCCCCCTCTTTCACAGCTGTATATGATCTCCAAAGTAGCTGGTATGCTGATAGACTCAAAACGCTATTTGGGAAGTTGGTTTTGAGCCATTATCATATGGAGCAGCCACAGCTCTAATTCAACAAGGTTCTGCAGTCTGTAGTCCCAAGAGACCGTTGAAACAAGGGAGCCACTTTTCACATTTAATCTTTTAATGAGTTAGATAGTGAGAAGTTACGATTTCATACAAAAAGCCACCTTCATGCTCCTCCCCAAGCCACATACACTGCCCTAATTACTTCAAGTAACTAAATTCAGTTGTGTAATACTGAGCCACTTCATTTTTTCCTCCAAGTAGGAAATCAGGATTTTAATGCAGAATGTGCGGATGTGCATATCCAAATGTGCGCATTTGCTTATGCATATTCACGCTTCATAAACCTTCTGCTAAGGTTTAATTCTCACTAGTTCATAAATATCTGAAGAAGATTGAACTGAGAGGATTTTCACAGAGCAAACACTTTAAACCTCAGAGCTGGATTCTATTATTTCCCACTGTTACGCAAGCAGTTCAAAGCAGCAAAATACCTTCTGGAACTACCAAACGCTTGTGCCAGTACTTGTCACCTAGTGATTGATTTCTCCCTCTTCCCAGCCAGATCACAGATACTCATTTCAACCAAGTATTGATTATTCTGACCACCTACTACAGCCAGCTGGGGTTTTGGGGTTATTTTTGTTGTTTGTTTGGTGTTTTGGTTGGTTGGTTTTTTTTAGTCTGTGGGCCAGATACAAGTTTGTTCCAACCTGACATCAGAATTCAGGAGAAGCACTCCATAGTGAATCAATATTCACCAACCAAATGCCTCTCTTGAGAAAGATTAGGAAACATTTTTGCTATCTGATCTCCCCAGAGGACTGAGGCCAGCTTTAGTTCTACTTTACACTCCTTAAGAGCAAACTGCTCAAGAGCACACGTAAACATGCACTGTCCTGGGTTCAGCTACAGCAGTCATTTTTTTCTCCTTCTTAGTAGCTGGTGCAGTGCTGTGGTTTTGACTTTCAGTCTGGGAACAATGCTGATAACACCAATGTTTTTAGTTGTTGCTAAGTAATGTTTACTCTGACCAAGGACTTTCTCAGTCTCATGCTTTGCCAGAGAGGAGGGGAAGCCAGGAGGAAGCAGAGGCAGGACACCTGACCCAAACTGGCCAAAGGGGTATTCCATACCACAGCACGTCATGCCCAGTATAGAAACTGGGGGGAGTTACCCGGAAGGCCCAGATCGCTGCTCGGGTCGGGCTGGGTATCGGTCGGCGGGGGGTGAGCGGTTGTGTCCTTTTCCCTTGTTATTCCTCTTATCATTATTATTGGTAGCAGTAGCGGTTTGTATTATACCTTAGTTACTGGAGAGCTGTTATCTCAACCCGTGGGAGTTACATTCCTCCGATTCTCCTCCCCATCCCTCCGGGAGCGGGGGGAGGAAGGAAAAGGGGGGGAGGGAGCGAGCGACTGCGTGGTTCCAAGTTGCTGGCTGGGCTTAAACCACGACATGCACCCTGCCTGTTGCTCCAGTCTCACCTTTCTCCCAGTCAGGACTATCTCCCACAGGTAGCTCTAGCAGAGGAAATTTTCATCTTTATGGCCAAATGCTGAAGTTCTGTGACAGGATTTACAACCAGCAGAATCAGCAGTTAATAATCCTATAATGAACCTGCAATGAATTCAAGCCTGAATCCAATTCTGCGATCATTGCCTCTGAAGCCATAGGACCACTTGTAAAGGGGCAAGACCTCTACAAATATCAGAAAAAGCTGTGTCACTGAGTCACTGGTTTTAATCTTGATTCATCTTAAAAGTACTTTCAGGAAGTTTGTGTCTGTCCATGTTCTCTCCTAGGGAAAAAAAAAATCTCAGAAGCAAAATAACAGATGAAATACGTTCTTGTTTTGACTGCAAAAGAATAGCCAAATTGATTCCAAGAACAGAATCAGGCTGGAAAGTAACACAAGAATGTAATTCCAGTGAAAGTATGCATCTGGATTCTAAGAAATTTGAAGATGAAAACACCTCAGATAAGAATCCTGCTTTAACTAAGGGAGTCACTGGTACTTTCCCACTCAGCTGTAAATCAGAACACTGTATATGCAATAAAAGGGAAAAAGCTCATACAGCAGCTACCAAAACAGAACAAAAAAAAAAAAAAAAAAAAACCCAAAAAAACACAACCAAACCAAAAACCCAAAAGCTATTCCAAATTAATAAGAAAATGGTATCAAACTGATAGGGATACTTGCCGTCAATTTTACGCTTCTTAAAATCATGTCTTTTTTCCCCTTTGTTAGCTTGTTTCCAAATTATTTTTTCCCAGTTTTCTCAAGAGCTACATCTCTGTGGCTATGTGCAGCCAAACAGATTCAATCAGAGTAAAAGAAAAAACCAAACACCTCCTCTGAAACACACAGATGAACATGTGTCTTCAGGAAGGGTGCAAATATTTCTTTACTTAGAATCATAGGATGGTTTGAGTTGGAAAGGACCTTAAAGGTCATCTAGTTCCAAACCCCCTGCCATGGACAGGGACACCTTCCATTAGACCAGGTTGCTCAAAGCCCCGTCCAACCTGGCCTTGAACATTGCCAGGGGTGGGCAGACACAACTTCCTTGGGCAACCTGTGCCAGTGTCTCACTACTTCTCACCTCTCTAGTGCTTACACACCTTGGTGTCAATCCCAGGAAGCATTCTAGACCTTCATCTATCATGATATGTACTACACTGCAATGCAGAGCCAGCTCTAAGGTTTTTGCTTGCCAAGTGCAACTCCATGTGAAAGACAATAGAGCAGATGCCACAGGTACCAGTCTGAAAGGAAATTAAAGAGTTTTCAGGATCCAAGAAAGACAACCACTGGGAACAAGGAAGCTGTGACAGAAGCATGAACAAGCCTTTCTGGGGACTGTGATCGGTGTTTTATTTTTCTTGGGGGATCTAGGGGATATCTCACCCCAGTAATCTGTGCCTGTTATGAGGCTGAAACAGACCCTGAGGACTGTCCATGCTATACTGGTGGCTGCAGCTTGAAGCAGCAGGAGTGCCAGAGCAACAGGCACATAGGACAACACATGCTGCTGAGACAGCAACATGAAGATCTCCTCCTCTCCTTTCCCATTGAGTACAGGACACTGCTCACAGTCTATATGCAATTTGCTCTGAGATCTTTCCAGACAAAGGCAGAGCTCCCCATGCTCAGTGGGTCCTTGCTGGCATGTGCAGAGCCACACACAGGACCTCAGCTGAGGATGCAGGAAGAGCAAGTGCGAAAAGTGAGCCATGAAAAAAAGGAACAAATATGACATGACAGAGATGTTTTGCAGATCCATGTGAGAACCCCTCAGTGTCATTTAAATCCGTTCTTCCCAGCAGCCAGAGAACATGCAGCTTTAGGATTCCTGATGCCTAATCTAGGTGCAGGCAGACCTACAGCTTTAGCACCCACAAAACTGATTTTGCTCCACCATCCACTTTGATCTGTTGCCTGTGACAACTACCCCCAGTAGCCCGTGGTTAAAAGCTACCCCTGTTGTATGGCACCATTTAACTATGGTAGCTATTGGCAGCGATGTTCTGCAGGACAGAAGTATAAACGGGCTAAAATGTAGAGACTGTCACTGTAATTAGCTCGTAAGAATGGCAGCTTGGACAGAAGCTTTGGCTCAGGACGCTCCCCTGACAACACCGATTACCAAAAGTGAGCTACTGTAGCAATGATCCCTTCCATACATACCAATAGCTGTATCTGTATATATACACCATGCAGCCTGATGCTTAAATTTGTGGCTTAGTGTCTGATACTGATTGTCACAGAAGACCCACAGTGTGACTTGGTGTAGTCATTATTCTACTAGAGAAAAATAATCAACAGCATCTCTTCTCATGACTCTTGCAAGTCTAGGGGTGCTGTTGTAGCAGTAGGTGCAGGATGTTAAGTATATCAGGTGGTGTCCCAGAGACGGGGTAGCAAACCGCCAACCAGATGCGGATACAGACGCATCTATAATATCCTGAGGTACGCTGCCACCTTGTTGTAGTTCAGAGAGATGACAGTGAGCACCCTTTACTCCTTCCACTTCATCCACAGCAAGGTTAGCTGGCACCCAGACAAGGGCTGCTGTGTTTGTTGTTGCAGTGGAGTTTAAGGAGGATGAGGGTGCTGGCTATATAACAGTACAGCCCGGGAGTCCTGCAGGACACCCCAATTCGAGTCAAAGGCTCTGAAAAAACCCAAACAACTTTCTCCCTTTCAGCCTTAATACTAAAACGTACTTAAAACCATGTATCATTTGATGGGTTCTGGTTTGTCTAGCGCAATATATGCTTGCTTAACAAAAGGAATGATGTTCGATAGCAAGCAGGATTATGGATCTAGATTGTCAGTAGGTTTAAATCAGCCTAAGGAGTCTCTGACTTTCTCAAAATCTGTAGTGGGCAGCACATTTCACAATAAATGAGGTATTTTTGCTCACACCTACCTATTACATGTTGCCAGGGACAAAAGTAAGTTTCATCCAATTCTAAAATAAAGGATTAGGGAGGGAAAGGGTGAGAAAACAAACCTCATCCTCAGTTTAAACAAAATAAAGTCCAGTGGCCTTATAGCTTCTGCTAGAGATCCCTCCACCTGGGACATACTGGTCCTTCTAACCAACACAGTGTTTACTGCCTGAGCACAGTGGTGGTGGAAGAAGAAGTGGTGGGATGGCAGGGGATGTTGTCCCTGCAGCAAAGCAAGGTTAGCTTCCTCTTTACCACCCCTCACCAAAGATACTATCTTAAAGCAGCCTGGAAAGTTTGTTGGGGATTACAGTCTGGATAGGAAAAAATATGTCCTAACCACAAATGTTTTAGCAACAACAGTCATTTCTTACAAAACGGAGGCAACCAGAGTCATCAAGAAGCTGAAAGATGAAGAAAGCAAGGATCTGTAAACGGACCTTTTATGTAAATCAAGACTGGCACCAGCAAACTCAGACAGGTTACACTGGAAGAAAGACTGTAACCAGGTTCAGAATCTAACCCACAGCCCTGCATTTCATCACATTGGTAATATTAAAAAAAAAAAAAAAAAAATCTGAACGCACACAGTGAAAAAAAAAGTGCAAACATTTTAGAAACTAAAGGTCCAAGGTTGCAGAACTGGAGGCTTTGTGGACATTGTGCCACGCTGGGTAAATTCAGTATGAAACACTGTCACTCACATCACACAGATGTGAAAAGAAACCTATAGGATGTAAAGAAATTAGAAATTCAGTTCTTTGGATGAACCGTGGCCTGTTGACACAGCTGCCTGTTCATGTCATCCCACACACACTTCTTGGGGTTTTTCACAGACGCACAAGTTTAATGGGTGAGGCTTAAAAGAGCCATTTTTAAGAGCTGTATTTTTACCTCCATAACCCAGGATAAAAGTGGTTTGAAAATTTACACTCACATAGCTTTATCTCCACTGATACAGAAACATTCCCTTAACTGGCACTGCTCTGTATCACAACCAGTCTTTCACAGTGATCCTCTACAAGTTACAGGTGGGGCTTTTCTTACTATTTCCTGAGGTGCTTGTAGAGCTTACACCAAGACTCTGGGACCAATTACCATGAGATAGCCAAAGCAAAAGGGTAAGTTAATTAGTTAACATGAAACTGAAATCAAACGACCTTGTTTCTGTGCTCAGGATAGGATTTCAGACATTTTATAAGAAAATGGAGGAAAAGGCAAGACAGTAGGACCTCAGGAAAAATGCCTTAGCACTAATGATTTGAAAGCTGTTTTCTGGAAATCAGAACAACACAATTCATAAGTAAAGCATTTGAAAAGGGGTTGGAAAGAGAAAAGGCCACTGGTAAACTCATTTTTTTAACTTAATTCATTTAAAATACTGAGCTTGGAGAATTTAAGTAGACGAGATGATCTGTTCAGACCTTTCTCAGTATCTTTTATTTTCTGTCTGTCAGCAAGAAGTAAATGCTACCTTACACCATACAGTCTATTGCTGTGGGAGATGATAGCTGTGTTCATCCCATTCTTTCTTTCCTTCATCTTGGTTAGAATTGCAGACTGAAAATTTGTGGCTCTCAACACCCAGAAGATATGTAAACTACAAGTGAAACACAGCTAAGGTCTTGCCTATGTGTATTGCACACCAGATAAGGCAACACT